>NW_017537179.1:1430810-1474199 GCF_001853355.1 Bactrocera latifrons | reverse complement strand
ATAAGTAAACAAGCTAATATGGAACGATACAACAGTTATCCTAATATTAGAGGCGAACTAACAAAGAATGTTAGTACAGTTAGAATTAGGATAAGTAGTAAGTAAACTAATAAGAAATGTAAAGTTAGTTAGTCTTAAGATTCACCTGAATAAAGCAAGAAGGAACAGCTTAAGCTTTTCAATTCAACACATTACATTTCTCGCGCACTCTCCGAGGTACAGTCGCGGCGTAGTCCAGGCAAACCATGTACGTTGGTCCATAATATCCAACGGCTTGCTTAAGTCTTAACGTACTGGTAGTGAAAACTATTTGAACTGGTGCAAGTATGTATACCTACTATATTCTATAACTAATGGATGGATCTTGAAGAGAAATTGCTATCCAACCCCCCTGGTGGCGACATTTATATGTCGACTGGTGCGTTAGAATCTGCTATCTTTATCGATTCATCAGTGAGAATTTCATGACATTTCATTGATTGGAAGTGAAGTTATTGCGTTTTAAGTGCCAGAATGTTTGTGTTACCGGTGCGAAAATTAGCTTCGAACAAAGAGCCAACATTAATTTTTTTTTTTTAACTGATAAAACTTTTACCGAAACGTTTCATTTGAAGAAACAAGTTTATGGCGATGATTGCCTATCCCGTAGCAGAGAGCACGAGTGGTTTCAGTGAGGACCCATCAAGTCCAAGATCACCGGAAATTCCATTGAAACTGTGCGTGAATTCATCAAAACTCAGCCGAAATCATTTTTAAATACATGGAAATGGAATTGAACATCTCCAAACCATCGATTTAACGCATTTTGACCGAACATTTGTGCATACGAAATGCACCTTTTATGTCCCACGCGACTGGTGTCAAATCTCATTTTACTTAATTCATCAATAGTTTTTACGCTGCGAATGGATTCCGTCTTCTTCTCATGGTACACTCCCAAATAAAGCAATATCCGCAATTGTTTTCAATAGAAATGATAGATCGGTTTCTAGGCTACAACGTCCCACTGAATCCCTCAATCAATATTTTTTATTTATTTTTTTTTCATTAATTTCTTGACAAACATCTTTTGCAAGGGGCTGGCTGAGCCGGTGTAGAAATTGAACAATGGCTGTGGCACCGCCCACTTTTAGGTAAAATAACATATATCAGAACCTGATCGACAAAGTTGAACCAAATTCGCTACGTAAAATTCCTCTGATGTTTGTATAATATGTTACCGTGGAAATATTGGCGAAATCGGACAGCAAACGCACCTACTGCCCTATAACACAATTATAAATTCCATTTGACTCCCTCCTTTCCAGTGTACAAATCAAGCAATTGATATAATAGAATACAACTTGGAACGAATAATGAATTTAGAGTAGGTCCCTTTATGATAATACATTGTCCTAATTCAACAAAAACTGTACCCACCAAAAACCCTAGGTACCGATTTTGTGGCACGCAGTTATTATAGTTGACTTTTTAATTGAAATTTGGACAGAATCCTTTCCTATAGTATTCGTGTGTAACAAAAATGGGTTGAATAGTGTCAATACTTTCCTTAGCTGCCATACACAACAATTTTCGAACTTCCGGTTGATCTCTGGTTGATGTTTTGCACCTTAAGGTACGGTATACTGGGATTAATTCTTGCAAGTTGTAAGAGTATAAAATGTTCAGTTGCACTTAGCCCTTCCTTACTTGTTTTATTCACAAAATGTGAAAAAGAAAAATGTTTGTCTCATTTATATATTTAAAATATAGTAATAATTATTTCATCATTTGCCTTGGAAAAAATGTCGTAGATTGGTAACTTCTGTATATTTTGTGCTTTCGTAATTGTAGGACCTTAGATACAACTTTAGAACAATTTTTAGTAGGAACGAAAGCAATAATAACATAGTCGAAAGTATAGAAGTATTGCGAACTATAGTCTCCGCAGAAATTCAACTGAAATTCAGCAGAAAAATCTAATCTACGTTATGGAAAACAGTAAAAAGAAACCTTAATCTCTTCAAGGGTGTGGACAACTTTTGGTAGTTTCAGGTAGTTTTTACTTCTAAAAAGTAGGGGTTAGTACTAAATCCTTTAAAAGGGAAAGAAGCCATAAACATGCAAAAAGCCTTTTAGTGATATTGTTTCACTCTAAATAAATCTCAAACGATGCGAAAGGCCTCAAAATATGTATATCCCAGCATTCAAATAAATCCAAGCATAAAACATATTGTTTAATGCGGCTGGCAAGGTACATTTGGCTTCATGCGCATTTAACCCCTTAAGGAAAATTTCTAAGTAGAATATTCGAAAGTAAAGTAAGGAGAACCGCCATTCAATAAATGTAAGAATTACTACTTATTTGGGTAATTTGGGAATAGCAAAAATATCCGAAAGTTAATTATGAAAAATGACACACTTTATTTAAGGGGCATGTGTTTACATCTTTCGGCTTTCTTACTGAGTTATAATATTTCCCACGCTGCCTAATGTCCTCAGTATTATTAGATATCTTTAAAAAAGCAATTTGCCGCGTAGACACATTGCACCAACCCATGAAATTATGCCAATTATATGTGAATCACAATGCTGCAGGTAAATTGCGAATTGAATTGAATTAACCGAGCCACGAAATCTGCTTTTGAATCTCAGTGAGAGCATTTCGTCGAGTTGTTTCAGCGCTCACCGTGCACTATGATAGACAGACTGCGATAATAAACAAGCCATTCCGGTTAGAAACGTCACGACAAATGCGCATTTTGTATAAAATATAAATCATCAACATTGGCCAACGAACCGTGGAAGCAGCTCAGCAGACAAAGTGCGCGCACGCAGCACAACTCGCGAATGCGGAACGAAACCAGCTGGATGTCAGCGCTGTAGAACTACGAGCTCACAACTAGCCCCAGTAGCCACCGCATCGCCCATTCCTCGCTGTAATCGTAGAGAGCGACACTTTACATGACATTTACAAATTGCACTTTACGCTTAAGAGGATGCTTGGTGCGGCTTACTGAAGCTTGTCCACACGCTGCCACCAAGTGCTACCTGCAACCACACTCACTACCGGTAGCTCGAAGCGAACTGCGTTTTTAGCGCTAGCTCGGCGGCATTCGAACAAAAGCGGGAAGCAAGCGCTAACAACATGTTGGCATTACAAGAGGAGGGTAAAATGGTACTTATACGCTTCATGTGGAGCATTGGGCTGAGCGCGTGTTCCCCTCAAGCGCATTTTTGACACTCTGTAGTGGGAACACTTTTGTATTTAGTACCAGCATCCTCTTAGCAGCTTTGTGTGTGTGTCTAAGGGAGTAATTGGATGCCGCATGTGCTAGGGGCAGTTTGAGTGGCTAAAGCGCTTAAGCAGCAGAAAAAGATTGACGGCAAATCCATTTATAGCTAAAAAGTTGCGCAAACGAACTGAACGAAGTGAAGCGTGTAAAGCAAATCACCGATAAATTGTATGCCGCCTTTATTTTTCATTTTGCACTTCAGTGTGGCAAGCATAGTGACCGGAAGTGAAGTATGCAAATGTGATTAGCTGTTAAAGCAGCTTATTTCATTTGCATTTTCTCACTTTACGCAACACATATACATACCATCATGGTTATACTCTCACATAGAGTTTGTTGAGAGTGAGCGCGAATCTTTGATTTCTCGATTTCTCCGTCTCTATAAAATAGCCCATAAAATAAATAATTTGATACAATTAGATTCGTTAACTGAAGGTTAGGAAAATATTTTAATCGACTTTGCCACTTCTTTGAAGAATAGAACAGCAAAAAGCGTTTAAAAATAATCCTACAGTTGTATGTTCTGCAGCTCAATGAGTTGTGAACCAGATAAATTATCTTTATATATAAAACTCACGTGTCACGTTGTTTGCCCGCGATAGACTCGTAAACTACTGAACCGATTTTAGCAAAATTTTGCATACTGTATCCAGTTCGAGCCAACTTAGAAGATGGGTTGGTGAATAACATTCATAAATACAAAGTACAGTGAAAGCTTTATTAAGCGGACACCTATATTAACTGGAAGGAAAGACTGGTAGCCAGACATTGAGAAGTAGCCTTAAATTCGTTATTGTTTCCAATATACTTTATTTGTATGAACATATTCAAAATCAAATCTCAACTACAATATTCGTAAATAAAGTGGTATTGAATTGTTTATGACATGAATAATATTATAAAATGTATACCACAGCTACGGGTGGCCGGATCCACTAGTATATTATAAATTTTGACCCGTCCTGATAGTAAATAATATATTCAGGAATACGAATATTTATTATCATCTTCAAAATAGGCCCAACTTGAGCTAATAACGTACAAGCACATCACGCTTAATCCAATTTTCTATAGACTTGTTATAAGCCGCGATTGGTATAGCCTTCAGTGCCTTCAGCGAATGACTCTTAATAACATTCCAGGAAGAGCATTTTTCAATTTCCAAAATAGAAAAAAAGTGTCGAGAACTGAATATGTGGCGAATATGGTGTCCAAACGATAGATTTCGTTTCATGTATTAATTAAGTCACAATCGTGCTAAAATGTGACCCACAAATATGGTCGTTTACGAAGAATTCCTTCACACGGACACCTCAAAATGGCCAATAAGTGTTTCTTGTTGACCGTTTCATCCAGAGGAATGAATGTCCAACTATATCACATTAATCAAAGGAAAGGACTTGACGTATCATTCTGAATATACTTTTTGGGAATAATCTCTTACAGGAAATGGCGGTAGAAATGTAAATGTAAGTTGACCACATATAACACGGGCTGCGCGTGGTAATTAACCAAAGTAAACTGAATGTAATTATCGAAGAAAAGGGTTTGTGAGTTTGACAGCTATCTCGCTGGACGACTACATATGCTATGGTACATAATTTTTGGCTTTAGTTATTAGAGTTTCACACAGAAACATATTAATAAGAATAAGTTGATATTTGTTCTTTGATACAAAATATGGCCATGTTTAACAGTAAACGTATAATCTTTTGCAACTTGTCGCTACAGAGTATAAAAGCAGAGCTCATCTAACGGTTGTAGAATCACCTAAGACTAATCTAGTCAGATATAGGGTTATTTATATATAAACTACCACGCCCACGAATTGCCATTAACGGAAAACCATTAAACTAAGTAATAAATTAAGATATAAATCACTAATTGAGCACAGGGGACCGCAGTAGTAAGGGGCCCCTGTCGGCAAAAATTAAAAAAAAAAAAAAAACAAGACCGTTAACTTCGGCTGCACCGAAGCTAATATACCTTTCATAGGTGCATTTCATTTAGTAACTATGTGTTCAGTTTGTATGGCAGCTATATGCTATAGTAATCCGATCTGAGCAATTTCTTTGGAGATTACATTATTATCTTAGAAAATAACCTGTGCCAACTTTTGTCAAGATACATTGTCAAATTTGAAAGTTTTCTATACAAGAAATTGATTCCGATCGTTCAGTTTGTATGGCAGCTATATATTATAGTGGTCCGATGTCGGCAGTTCCGACAAATGAGCAGCTTCTTGAAGAGAAAATGACGTTTGCATAATTTCAAAACTATATTTTAAAAACGTAGGGACTAGTTCGTATATATACAGACAGACGGAGATGGCTAAATCGACTCAGCTCCTCATACTGATCGTTAATATAATATATATACTTTATAGGGTCTCCGACGCATCTTCCTGGGTGTTACAAAATTAATGATTCCGGCCATAATGTTACAGTTATTGAGAAACGCTATAGAACCATATTAATAACTTTTTCGTGCCTGAATTGCACTTTTGGTTTCAACAAGACAAAGCTATCTTCCATAAGCCAACGAAACCATCAACTAATTAAGGAAAACTTTTGGAGAGCGCATTAACTGGCATCGTGGGCCTGTGGCTCGGGTTCCAAGATAGTGCGACTTAACAGCGCTGACATTGTTTTTGTAGGGTAATGTGTACTTAAAGATAAGCCTCACATGGTTGTCTAAATTCTATTATCATAATGCGGAAGAATAGAACATAGTAATACTGGTCAGCGCTTTTATGCTGAAAATCGCTGCTAAGCACTCAATTAACTTCCAAAAGTAAGCAGCGCAAACCACTAGCAAAAAGTTCTAAGCAACTACGAAAGCGTAATCCCTTGCTAGCATATATCACTATTTAAGCTTAAGGGTGCGCTACATGTCTTGCGCTCAAATTACCATTCTGTCTTGGCTTACATTTGAATACAATCATACCGTAAGTGGGTACACAAGTTTCGTAGTTCTGCGCTCAATACTACCTTTCAGCTTTTCTTAACTTCGTCTTAGTTCAACAGGTTTTCCTGCCGTCGTCTACAACAAACAAAAACAGGCATTCTGCACTCACCTTCATGCATGTATATATTATATGTATATTTATGCTCTGCCTTGCAATGCTTTGTTCGGTGTCACGCATTTCCGCTTAATTAAGTTGCCTACTTATTTATAGCATGCTTTTAGGCACTTTCGACTTTTTCGCTACTTTCATGCGCATGCTAATACTTTATGGCTGTGTCAAAATATTTATAAATCGTGGTATAAAAGCAGCAGCAGCAAGATCATTGAGTGAGTTTGTTTGTTCATATGTATGTTAATGTGTTCAAAAGCCTTTGGTTGCTTAAATTCCGAGAAATCCCCGCCATCGATTAAATTATAATAGGACTTTATTTATTACGATTATCGCAAAATGCGGTGCGCGTATTCACCTTATCGTCGTTATTTTTGGTTCAAAATGGTGTTGGAGGCGCATAAAAAGGGAACAGCTGCACGTGGCGGACAAAATGCTACATTTTATATTCAGATCACTTTGAATTATTTTCGGTTCGTTTTATTTCACTTTTGTATGATTTCCCTTGAAGCAAAGTTGTTTGGTGAGAAATATTTGTTGGAAACGTAATAATATTTATTTATTGTTTGAAGCTTCTCAATAGGAAGACATATCAGATGTATGCATTGATTCAACTCATAAGGAGAAAGTTGAAGATACTGATTTGAAAATTCGTACTTTGAATGTATATATCTGTTTGCTGGAATGTAAGACTGTCGCTTGACTCATTTTTCGCAGTATATTTATGATGAATTAGATAGTTAAGCGCAATTAATTGTTCTGAAAAGGTAGACTAGTGGTCCCCGTCGTGATTTACGGATTCATATGTGCTTCAATGTCTTACATATATTTGGTATTTGATAAACGAGGAACGCACCGCGAGGCACAGCAGTTCTATTGTGCCCTACTATATAGTGATAGAAATAATTTAAGAACAAAGTTCCGTTCCAGGCCAGCTTCCGGTAATTATTTGGGGTGAAAATTCTGCCTGGATAGCTGATTCCAAACAAAACCTATTTCGCTTATACTTTAAAAGAAAACTATGTTTGTAAGAAATACAAACAAATTTCTTAAACAAATTCAATTGAAGTTATCGAACCTTTTTTCATAAAATATTATTCCTTAACGAAGAATCATGAAGAGGAAGAATATTTCACTTGATCAAAACTTATCTGTGTTTTTCTTTTGCCAGGAAGAGTAGCACTTCTCTATAAATATCAGATATTTAGTCGAAGAAGTGAACATTTTGATTGCTAAGATTTGACTAGAATTTCGATTTCCTCTTCAGAGATGCTACAACAGTTAAGAAGTTTAAAGCTTATGTTGATAAATAGTTCCTGCTCCGCAAGCCTTCTTCCTTCAGTGAATAAGCTCACTACTGCCCTCTTCTAGCGAATTCTTCCCTCTTATGTCTCCCTAGAAGGTGGATGAGTAGAGAAACTACAGTCAAGGCTATGCTCGTCAACTTGGTAGCCCAAGTATTTTGCCGAGGCTTAAAGTCATTTAAACACCCAGATTTAAGTCTGAAATCAGCTTTCGCGACCGTATACCGTCCGGCTAGAGCCAGCGGTGCAGAGAGAACCGTCTATTGGGCACTCGCTAATTTTTTTTCTCCAAACTTAACCACTTTGCTGTTAAGCTGCTATTGTAAGGCTTGTTTCAGCAATTCCAAAAAGATCAAATTTGTTTATCGGGATCGTTCACAAGCATATGAAGGGTTTAGGATCAATTTCGAAGTTTGACATATGGGTTCCCTATGTTTTTGCAGAACAGAACATATTTTCTTCGTTGCATTAACGACTGTGATTTGTTTATCAGCGTCGAAGAATGTAACGCGCAAAGCGTCTAAAATGATGAGCCGATAGACATCATGACTGTTTGGTAAGATTTCAAGGGGGCCATTTATTTCACCCGACAATACTGCGAAGAAACGTATTGTGTTTCACTTCACCTAGATAATGCGAGACTTCATACAAGTTTGATGACTGATGAGAGATTTTGGAGATGAAATGGGATCTGCTACCACACCCACTATATTATCCAGACTAATCTATGTCAAATTTGTGTAATTTGTAGAACCTTCGTCTCAAATCAGGACATCAATAACCACTTAGACCAGTTTCTAGACCCTGCGAGGATTAAAAATTTTTAAGTTAAAAAGTTTCTGAAACAGGTTGAAATCATTAATGTGGAACACTACCGACAACTATTCATCAAATTGATTGCCTGAAATTGAAGTTCATGATCTCGGCGACATTTAGTTTCAACAAGACGGCGCCACTTTCCACACATCACATCAACAATAGATTTATTGAGTAAATACTTCGCTGAGCAGGTAATTTCACGGCTTGGGCCGGGCGATTGGTCATCTAGATCGTGTGACATCACACCGTAACACTTTTTCCTGTTGGGATAAGTAAAGCCTAAAGTCTGTGCGGTAAATCCTAGAGCACTTCTTGGTCCATCAACGGATGGGTCATCTGAAACGTTGGGGCGGTCAAAATCTGAAAGAGATAATCTTCAAAAAATCAATGACACAGAATGTTATTTTGAATTTGAAGTTTCTGTGTGTTTGCTTTGAAAAGGTAGGAATCACCCTTTACATACTTACGTTACAATTAGTTTAAGCCTCTAGCTTAAGATTATGGCTAAGTGATTTAGGAAATGTAATAAAGAATTCAATTGCATTAACACCACAATCACGACTGCGCGCGTTTCTTTTACGAAAAGCATCCGTTTCTCACATAATTTTCGGTAGCCGCGTAACTTAAATTAATTTGTCAAAAAGGGTTAAGAATTTTCCCATGCTTTATGACGATTTATGATGTTTAAACATTGCAGCTTTGAAACAAAAATTCTCGTATATATTTAGTTATAGGCCCTATATATAGTCATTTTCATTTTATTTAAATATTTAATGAAGTTTGGTGCTTTTATTTGTATTCTACTTAACCGCAGTTTTGAGGTTTACTGATAAAAGCATTAGTTAGTACTGAAGAAATCAATAAGAATAATTTAATGAACTCTTTCACATCAAATAAAGCCACCTAAAGCTACTCCACCTACCTCCACCTAAGCTTCCACTCTTTAATAACATAATGCACTTCTTGGTCCATAAAGTAATTTTAATCTTCTTGTAGCTGAACTTAGTGATTTCTGAATGGCTGAACTGAAATCAGCACATTTCTCCTCAAAGTGAAAGTAAAATATTTATTCACCAACTTAAGCTTCACTTTCATATTCAGCAAACCAAGGCTTTGAGGTCAGCAAAACATTTTAAAAGCATGACTATAAAAACCGAGAATATATATAAGTGTTTTGTTGTACATTTGCAACTATAAGCAACTGTGTATTTATAAATGCAGCGTTGAACCACATTTAAAAAATTCAACATTCCTTTTGAAACTTCCGGCTACGAAAGCTTGGTGTAGATATGTACTCACAGATTCATTTTCCGAACACGAAAAGCACGTGGAATTAGCTCAAGCATAAAATTGCGAATATTCGAAGAAAAATAAAAATAATATTTTACTTCCCCAATGAGCGCATGTATGTACTGGCTCCGTGCTTTCTTTCAGTGTTGTGTTAAATTTCATATACTATATGCAAGGCGGCCGTCAGGAAAATAGAGATCTGAGTTCTATATACATATTTGATTTTACTTAACTCAACTTTAGTGTTGAGTTGTTTAGTCGAAGGACCGAAACCCATGTTAACTTACTTTACTCAGTTTCCATTCCCATGAAAAAAGTACTACGGGTGCATGTGTTCCTACGTCCTAATACTGGATAACTGCGTTTCATGTCAGCTTTGTGAGGGCTAGTCAACTAGTATTAATATTTACTTCCCCAATCGGCGTCCACACGATGAAGATAACAATGATATTATTATTATTGTTTCGAAGAAGAGTTGTTGTTGGGGGTCCTGCTTTTAGGAGATCAGAGTTGAATACTTTGGGTCTCACACTTTCAGCCATCCAGATGATCCACTAAATTTGTTGTGTGTTCAAGGTGCTCTTCTTAACGAGTAACATTGTAGTAAAGCGTTTTGGCCATCGTTTTTGAATTAAATATGGCTTGTTTTGAAACGTTTTGGCATACTGAAATTCAACGTGACTATGCGTCAAAATAATAAGTACTATTAAGTCATTAGTATACTCAAGTATTACTTTGTCTGAGTGGACAGCATTGTTATTTCAATGCTTTTCAAGCTTTTTTTTACTGATAGCTCGTTTCTCAAGTTATCATACTTGGCTTTTTTCGTTCGACAAACACAATGTCCCTACTTTTATTGATTTTTGAAATAGTTAACCAATTATCGAGCATAAGTTATCACTGATTCTAAACTTCGTCTTTATATTTATTACTGGCAGCGTAACTTTTAGCCAAATAAAATTCTTGTAAGCCCCGTCTTTGTATGTGTGTGCACTGAAGTAAACTTTGAACAACTTTCTTTCAGTTATTTCACTCTTTCAGACGAGACAAATACCGTTATACCTATAAATGTTATGCAGTTGTAATAACTGTAAGTAAAGAAGTACACATGTACGAGGGCTGTTCGATATGTACTATTCTATTTACAGACGTTTATTCTCCAGATTTGCTTCCGTGCCACTTCTTTTTGTTTCCAAACTTGAATCTTAAACAAATATTTAACTTTATTGAGAATTATTGGCGCCACCGAAGCCTACCTACTAGACATCAGAGAAATATATTTTTCAGAGAGTTTTAAGAAGTGAAGTCTCTTGCGATCAGGTGTAGCGAGCTAAAAGTCGCTGTGATGAGAAAATTTTCTTCGATAAAGACTTGTTGGACTACCCTCGTATGCATGACACATGCAAGTTGGCGGTAACACAAGTGGGATAACTCTTTACGAGTGCAAGTTGCTGCAGTTGAAAACTTAATTCGACGATTTCATCTATCTTCTTTTTACATCTCCGGCACTTTCATAGCCACGGTTATTTACTTTACATCAAAAGTGTTTCTCTTAAGCTCTTAGTACACTTACCCGAATGCATGTTTGATGCAAGTGCTTCGAAGTGGAGTATTGATCAGCATTTATGTGTGTTCAATAAAATTGCGATGCTGTGAAAAAACTGGTATGAGGCGATAATAATTAATGAAATGGGTGTGAGCTGGCACTCGTTGTAGTTACCGTTTCATGCCTGCATCGGAACTTTTGGCGCGATATGCGCGCAGGTTTGAAATTCAAACGAATTTTCCCAAATGCTGGGCTGGAGCTGAAGAATTGTAGTGGATGCAAATAACGACTCTTGGATATGTTTTAAATGAATTAAATTATTCAGGTGCGATCATGTACACTTGAAGTATAGGGAATGCCAAATTCTATAACGTTATGTAAACATTGAATAATTTCGAAAAAGAGGACGAGGATTCTTTTCATTTGACATGGACTTCTTTTAGATTATAAACTCTTTAACTTGTACTAAAATTAGTCGTTTTATCATATTTTCATTGGCTTAGTATGCTTCATATAAAAATTATTACTTTATATATCGTCACCTTAAATGGAAAATGACGTATCATCAAAAAATTCGAAATTGATTATCTTATTGTTTACGATTCACTACTTCAAATTACATTCTTAATATGATATAAAAGTGGGCATACACGACACACAAGTGCGTTCGATCGGTATGTGTGCGCATGCGGTTTACTCGTGTATGGGCTTGTGCGCGTACCGATCAATGTTCGCGAAAATGTTTGATTTTTTACGATCGTTTTGTATCAGAATTTATTGATCTCTTAAAAAACGAAGTGGCAATTTGGCAAACGAAAAGTGATAAATATAAAAACAAAAGTGAGCAAAATAAAAGTTGGAATAACTTATTAACAAAATATAAAGAAATCGATAAAAGTGCCACATTAGAAACCGTGAAAAAAAGTATAACGGTTTAAGATCTTGTTATAGGCGCGAATCGCAAAAAGTTCGGAGAAACGAGAAACATTAGTAAGTTCAGAAAATATTTATGTACCAACATTGTGGTACTTTGAAAGCTTGAATTTTCTTAAGGACCAAGAAATTCAAATGGAAGGTATTTCGTTGTTCAGGATTGCGACGATAAAGAAAGAGTAAGTAAAAAGACAATATATTGTACATTATTAAGTTTTATTTTGACATTTTATAGAAATTTATGTTGCCACTCAACGGCTCCAACTGTGCTAAAATAGTTACAAAATTTGTTACGAATAATTGCTGCATTTTGTGATATATTTCCATAGTTCGTCGGCTGCACGTCTACCAAATGGACACAATCATTGTTTACATCATTTCCTCAGAAAACTGATGAGTTTGTTTTTATTAAGAAATTATGCAAATAGCAACATGCAAGTGTTATTTTAGCACTTTTTTCGGGGCCCAAATTCATAGTTGTATGTAAAATTCTGAAACGATTTGCAAAAATTCCAAATGAGTTTTCAACAGCACGGCGTGCTGTAGATAATCGGTAATTAAATATTTGCTCATCTACATTTAAATTGCGACGACTAAAAGGTTTCTAAGTTGTCTAAAAGAGAAAATACGTTATCTCCAATAAGCACATAAGGTACTCTACCAGAATTCATTTTCATATTCAGAAAGTGGCAATTTTTATGCTTGTGGAAGGTGCAAGAGGCCTTCATCATATTTGTATCTAAATTTTGATTGCCCAAATATACAAGAATCAGAAGCTCTTATTCATGCCGACCTCTACTGCTAAAAACTCATAATTTGCGCTGACTATCGCCATCAGTACTATGCTAAATTGTTTGTTGTAATTATAGTAATAAGACCCGGACTTAGCTGGTTTTCTTATATTCACATGCTTTCCATCAATAGCAGCTATGCAGTACTTGTAATTCCATTTATTTTTAAATTCGGCTGCAATTATTTTCCATTCCTCGGCCTTATATGGCATCTGAAATTATAAAAATAATATTGTATTTCTTTTTTATTTCAGGAACCTAACAAAAAAAGACAGAAGATCACAGAAAGGGATTTCTTGATGAAAGCAGTGCTGTCTCTTATACACATCTAGATGTGTATAAGAGACAGAGACAGAAGATCACAGAAAGGGATTTCTTGATGAAAGCAGTGAACTTTTTGGATAAATCCGAGAGCAATCCAAAAAAGGATGAAGCGAGCGTTTATAGAGAAGCATGGACTGTAACGGAAATTAAATAAGGGGCAGCAATTATTTTCTAAAAATTTGATTGACGAAACTTTATTGCATGGCCAATTGGGGAACCTAAACATAACATCACTTATAAATATTGAAAATCGTCGGCCACATTTTTCGCATCATAACTATCAGCTTTACAGCCGTTCATCGCCTACTTCGCAATATTCCTCACATTCTACATCAAGTCAGTCATTCCAACACCTATTCGATAGCCCAGAGTTCCAAGATTTTAGCGAATAATATACGTTTACAACTATAGTATTAAATACAAAACATTGCACAACAAGGTTTCTGTAAATGCAAATGTGTACCTGATCCAACACCACATTTTGATCTCAGTATTGAATTTTTCTTTGTTTATTTAATATTAATGTATTTTATCATTTATGTTATGTTATATCTTTTACACAGAGTCCTTATAGAATTGACTCCTAGTTTATGTATGTATGTATGTATTACTTACTTGAATAAATGCTTTTAATTGAGCAACTATAGCTCCACAGGTCTCTAAAATAATTTTTCCAACGCATTGGGCTGAAATATTTGTAAAAAATTTCAAATCTTCGTAGGCTTGTCCAGAAGCAAGGAACCTTAATGTTGCTGATATCCTCTCATTTGGCGTAATTGCATCACGCATTATAGTATTTTTCTTCTGTATTGCAGGAGTTATTCTGCTCAGAGGCATTCAATCCATGCGTTGCCTCCATGCGCAATAAGTTTGCCAAATCTTTTGCACTACTAATTTCCATATCTTTTAAGAAATGTACATGAGAGCGATTAATTGCATTTTTGTTGCATTTTTCTTTTGTTTACTTTTTTATACACATATAAATTCCAAGAAGTGGAAGAAAATTTTTCGCTTGCCTGCCGCAGATGTTCACTGTGTGAAGAACGAACGCAAAATGGATTTGTGTGTCGTGTATGGGCTAAACGAATTCACACAGATCTAACGCACATATGCGTCGTGTATGGACCCTATAAGCCGGTTTTAATCAATATTACAAATTTTTGTTCACTTTTGTTCCATTTTATTGCGTCTTTCATTCATGTCACTGTAAATTTTCGAAAATGTTGTTACCTTATTTTGCATTTTAGGTGGCGATATGTAACTCCTTAATAAACGAAAATATTGCATTTTTGGTGAGGATTGTGAACAAATAATTGTTGAAATGCACTATGGGCAGAGGTAATTATTGGTCCATATTTATGTAGAGCGCCATAGAGCCATGATTAAAAACCTTTACGTTCCGGAATAAAATGGTTTTGATCTGGGCGACCTTTGGCTCCAATAAGACAGTTCTACTTGAAACTTTTGTTCAGAGCTTTATCGAACGTCGTGCCTTCCAAGATCGTGCGTTGAACTAGATGGAGCTACGTGATATCGCTTGTCAATACAGAAAATTCCACGGAGTTTGACGCCTTTGGTCCCCTAAATTAATTTAATTTTCTTTTGTATTCTTAAAATTCTTCTTAGTTGTAAATGATTAGTTCAGGAAATAAAATATTTTACATATGTTGCAAAATAAATTTATCTTTTGCAGAGATACATATTTCATATTGTCATTTATTATTATTTTTCTTCATTGCCTTAAATATACACATAATTAGATAAATTCCGCGGCACAAATGTCTACAAAATGTATCTGAAGCCAATGCCCAGCTCATATGCAGAGATTGTTTGATGACCGATGCACATTAGCCATGCCGACTACATAATGCTTATAGATATAAATCAGTCTTGCTTGCAATACATTAAATATAACATACATATATACATGAACCTATATAATTGTGTTTATACAAATTCATCGTTAAATGCGTCTGGAAGCCATATTTCATAGACAAAATAACTTAAGATACGCACATGCACAAAGTTAAATGCGCCTAAAAGGCCGCTTTCAATTGTATCATCTCGAAAAATGTAGAAGAGATTCGTGTAATTTATAGGCAAAGAGAATTACAGAAATCTTTGGTATTGCTCATATGCCATGGCCAACCGCCATGTGAGCCAATTCAATGCACTTGATATAAATGTATATGTACGTGTATACGTATATATATAATGGCAAGCCTTGCTCTTGTGTCGATTTAACTCAGAATTATATTCATGGAAAACTTAGAATGACTGCAAACCTCCACTTTTTTGCATAAGCATCTCGAATTCGTATGTCGCCGCAGCAATGCGTCGGGGCAAATTATAGCATTATAAAGTTGTCACACTGAAATTATTACAGAGAATCGCTCTTAAAACTTTCCGCCGGTCCATCTGTTTCACTCCACTCCCTCACCCACCAAAACGCTTGTGGCGCCACCAATTCGGTTTCCTTATGACCGTGCCCTCATTCTCTTGCAGCTGCTAATTTTATGCACATTCGCAAGGCGCAATTACCGTTAATTGCCAACTCTGCAGACAAACTGCACCGTTTGCAGCACTCGTCGAGCTTCATATATATAGTATATGGGACAATACCAATACATACACATGTGGAGGCGTTTGTGTATGTGCTCGCAGATCGACTAAGGCTAACGGGGGCATATGCTGAAGCAAAACTTTTACGGCAACATAATTTCTACGCTTATTAATTTTGTAAAGTAGAAAAGTTCATTATCGGAAATTTGCGCGACATGGTTCTGTTTATTACATATAACGGTTGTTGCAGTGAAAATTAAATCGTTCGCTTCTACATTTTGTGTGAGAATATTATAAATTCTGTCAACTGAAGAAAATTATACCACTACGGACAAAATTAAAGAACTACTTTTAATATGAAATTATGTTTTTTAGGATGTTTTTTTATCATGTCTCTGCCCCCTAATAGCTTTATGAACCAATCTTGCTCAGAAAAATGTTCTAGCAATGCATGCATATCTTATATTTTAATCAATTATCGGATTAGGAAATACATTTTTTTTTAAGTCATGACGCCTCATGGCATCTTTTTCACACATCCTCAAAAAAGCGTGATTTGATGACCACTCTCAGGCTTCTTAGCGCAAATCTGTGGAATGTTCTTCAAAGAAAACAAATCTAGAGATACATGGACTTACAGTCTACAATATGTGGAGTTTTCCTCAAAGAAAATCTTCCTTTGCGTTTCTAAAGTTATTGGTATGTCCACAGAAACAATAATATCGCAAAATTCCCAGAAATTGGCACAGTCTATCCGTGGAAGTGTATTTCAGGGTAAAACGTCTCGTCAAAGTTATTTTCTCGAAATTAACCCAGTGATTTAATACTTGATAATGCTAGGAATGACACAGTAATGATTCAAAGAGAAGAACGTAGCACAATATTCTTATATAAGTATATATCTTATATAATATTTATAGTTTTATTCACCTAACGGTTGATTCTATCACCAAAAACTGATCGAGATAGATGTGGGGTTAGGTATATATAAATGATAAGGATAATGAGACAAGTTAAAATGCTAGTGAATATCTGTTCGCCCTTCCGTGTGTCCGTGCAAGCTGTAACTTGAATAAAAACTGAGATATCTTGATGAAATGATGGTATGCACGTTCCTTGGCACGAGTTCGTAGATGAAACGCCATTAACCAAAAACATATAACGTACCATAACTAAGCACTAAATTAAGATATAGAACTGAAGGTTTTTAATCAAGTTCTTACTTAAAAACTTTATTATCTGAAAATATATCTGAGACCAGTTTTTCTGAAAAGCCCCGCGAACTGTTTACGCAGAAGTTGTCACCTGGCTCGTCGCTGCTTGCTTCCACTGACTTTGACGTAGTTTTCTTTTGCACCCAAATTCATTGCTTGCGGTAAATTTAAAAGTAAACTACGTAAACTCGTATGCCTGTAATCCACTTACTTGTATGTGGGTGCAATATTATACTTTCACTTCCCCTCTGGGTCAAAGTTTCTTTACTGGCTTTCAATTTGTATTTGGTTAAGTCATATTAAGTGATTTCATCCAAAACACTAAGGGATTTTCATCCTAATGCAGCTGTACTAACCATTAATTTGAGTGTCTTCATACATTATACAGAGCTCATTATGCAAATAAGCGGTCGGTAACGATAGCAGATCTGTTGTTCTATTCGGTCAAAATGTAAATTTGGCTGACAGACATTCAAACAGATGTCTCTACTGACACGCACGTGTATGAGAAATCTTTTTCAAATATGCGCGTATACTAGAAGAAAGGAAGAGTAAAAACGAAAATGCTGCAGTTTTCCAAATGTCAGAAGTGACTTGCAGTTCAAGCGCCAATCAAAGTAATTGCTTAATATCACAAAACAATATGCAATAATAGCAAAATACTGGCAAAGTGCGCACTTAACAGCATATCACATACGAGTTTTGCTATTTTTATAAATGTACACTGTCGATAACTTCCTAAGTCTTCTGAAAGCGCATTACAGAAATTGGTTTTGCAGTTTTCTGGCAGCAAAAACAATTTTCACCAAAACTCAGAAGACATCATGAAATGTAATCTCTGCAATCCAATTCATTTGTTGTTGCTTTAGTTTGTTTGGCGGGTGGGCTGGTATGGCAGTGCGAAAGATTTTCAGAAGTGTTGCACTTGGCAACTTCAATTTGCTGTAAGTAGCAGTTGAAAGCAACACTTGCTCCACACACCAAACACATCTGCACCCTGCTTCTACCGCAAGGATAGCCAAGAATCGAAGCAAAGGTTAGCTGCAACCATTGATTGGGCGTCTGGTTTCATTGCTTTTTGTACCCGAGCACAACTGCAATGTAGTGGTTATTATATTTCTCATGATGAGCACATTGTGTTTGATGTGCAAGTCGGAATATCGTTCAGAAGAGGTCTCCAAGACGTACTTGGGACTACAATGGAGGGTAATCTCTTGCTGATCCGCGAAATTTGAAGTCTCCTTTGAACGATTGCTGTCTAATACATCATGATGAGCTTTTTTCATTATGCATTGCGGACATTTTCGACATATTTTTTCTATAACTCAATATATTACTACAGACTATTACTCTTCAGGCAATTAATTTTATAAAATAAATGCACGTAGTCAACTCAGTTGTATAACTCAGTCTCAGTGCTCTAAGTATCTTTAATCTCTAAGGTATAACGCAGTTTAAAACTTGTCTTAGACGATTTTGAAAGTAAGCCTCCATAAGCGAGCTGGAACATCAACCTTAACGTCAGATAAAATAAGGGAAGAAAAATCTGATCTTATTAGGAGTTTTACTAAGTGTTTTGTGCGTTAAGTGTTCCCCTACTATTAAAGAGTGTAGATAAATTTGTAAATTTTAAACGATTTTTATATGTGTGTAAGATAGTGATATTTTTAGGCTCATCAACTTGGAACCTCATCATAAAGAAATATATAGAAGCTCAACTATGTATAAACTTTTAATATTATGCGAATTCCTAAAATTTATTCAGCTCAAAGCTTCACCTCTTCCCCTACATGACAAATACATCAGTAGTATATTCTGACCTTCTGAACTTATTTTCCTGACATTGCATTAACTTCTGGGGCACCGATGACGCTATATACTTTTCGCAGATATATTATTTATAGCATAAAGGGTATGAGAAGAGCTTATATTGATTTTGATATGTACATTTGTATGAGACCTATATATTATAATTCTCCGATTGGAGCAATTTCTTAGAAAATGGCCTCAGATAAAAAAATTTAGTGGAAATACCCCCTCAAATGAAAAACTTTTTCATGCAAGCACGAAGGACAGACAGAAGAATAAATCAGGTCAGATCGTTTTGCTAATCAGTTATACATATTTGTTTTACAGCTCGCCGAAATACTCTTTTCAAACTTAAACCCTATTAAGGATATGAAAATTGACAAGAACGAATTTCGCATGTTAACAAATATTTAGATCTTGATGCCAAAAATTGTCAACAGGTGCTATTTCGGTCTGAGTAGGCAATTGTGAAATAAACTCTAAAAGTCACTCATAATTCCCGTCCTGTTATATGGTGCAGAGGCTTGTTCGATGACAACATCTGTTGAGTTAGTGTTACAGGTTTTCGAGGAAAAAGATCTGCGGAAGATTTCTGCATATTGGTATCGGCAAATACCGCATTCGGTGGAACGAATAGCTGTACGAGATACGTTGACATAATTCAGCGAATTAAGAGACAGACGCTACGCTGACTAGATCATGTTATACAAATGGATGAAAACCGCTCTGAAAGTATTCGACGCAGTACCCGTCTGGGGAAGCAGTGGTAGAGGAAAACCTTCACACCGTTGGAGTGATCAAATGGAGAAGGACCTGGTTGCACTTGGTATTTCTGAGAATTGAAGAAATACCGAAGAATCGAAAAGATGAAACGACGGTCGGGCTGTTGTTGTTGTAGTTGAGATACTAAAACGGGATTTGATTAGTCTAACTCCATTGTAACTCTGCGTTACTCGAAGTAACTATTCTTAAGCGGTTAGTTGAATTCTGTATAGACCACAAGGGCACTGAAGACGGTGAACCTAGTAGAAGTCCTAATGAAGAAGTAAACATTGAAATAATTCACAAAACAAAGGAATGCAAATGGAGTTGATTAAGAAATCTGACATTTTTGAGATATCGAAGAAAGGCGTTGGACAATTTATTTCATAACTATTTTGATGTGCGAAAGCTCTAAATGCCGCTCAAAATTGACCGATTCTTCATACTTATAATAAAAAATTATGACAAAACTATTGCTTCGAATCATAATCTAGTATCAAATATTATCAAGCTATCTGGCTTATGCATTTCCACAAAGCTAGTGAGATTGATTTGCACGCGTGATTGAAGCATCCTTACTTGTGTATCTTGTATTATATTGCATTTCTGTTGTATATTCGAAAGGAAGGGAAGTTCAGTTGAAACAATTTTGAAATTGTTGTAAAATGAGCTCTTTGCCACTTGGATGTTTTGTTAACTTAATCTTTCAGCTCAAATGTGTTAATTCTTGAATTAGCGTTTGGCATACTTCAAAACTCACACCATATAAATTTACCTGGGCAAAAATACTAGTGAGCTGATAAGAGTTACATCAATCACTATTGAATTCATTATTATGTAGTGGGTCACATAGTATTTTTCAAATAAACAAATATTTTAATCATGGTACTTACAACGGGTTTCTCAATAAGAGCGCTACAAAATAAATCATAAATAAATCAAAAACGGTTTAAGATATCAATGAAATGCTTTATTCCTGTGAAACGACATTCGATGCAATTATGTATGGAATTCGATTTATTTTGCATGGCCACCACGGGCACGCTTGAAGAAGTTCAGACGCTGTACCCAATTATCGACGGTTTTCGAGCATAAATTGGCCGATACTGCCGCAATTTCATGTTCGATATTCGTACGAAATTCATCAATCGTCGCTGGCGGGTTGGCATAGACTTGACGTAGCCCCATAGGAAAGGGAATAACGGCGTCAAATCGCTCGACCGAGGCGGCCAGTTGACAGTTGACGTAATACGTTCACAAAACTTTATTGTCAATACATCGTTTGTGACATTCGCCATATTAGACTGTGGCTTGTGGCGCCGTCCTGTTTGAACCACATATTGTCCGAGGCCATATCATGCAATTCGGGCCAAAATATTCGGCTATTATTGAGCGGTAGCAATTCCCATTCACAGTAACGTGCCGGTCTTGATCATCACGAAAGAAGTATGGCCTAATGAAACAAACTGCGCCAAAATCTAATTTTTTCAAGAAGCAATGGTGACCCAAGGAGTACGTGTGGATTGTTGCCTGACCAATAATGCATATTTTGCTTATTGACGAAGCCATACAGCCAGAAATGAGCCTGGTCGCTAAAGATGATTTTTCGATGAAAATTCGGATAATTTCGAAGTTTTTGCTCAGCCAAATTCATGAGCATGCGACGATTCAGGTGGTCAAGTGGCTTCTGTTCTTGAACAATTTGATCCTTTAAAGATGTAGGGCAAGATCTTTTCAGAAATTACGATACAACGACGTCACAGAAATGCTTGACGATTGAGAACGACGTCTGAGAAACTTCTTTTCCTCACTGGCACGGGAAATTTTTGTACTTTGACTGGGAATTCAAACTTTTAGACTAGACGGTCAATTGCTGACCTGATAGGACGATTGGACGTAGCGCTCTTAAAGTTGAAATCACTGACTCCGAATTTCGATTGAAAAATTTAATAATTTCGACTCGTTGTTGGATCGCACATCTTGCCTTGATGAAATGGGAAACTGAAGTCAAAAGAGCGAGAAAAAATATGACGTCGTTTGCTGTCACTATCGGCCTACTTTTGTAGCGCTCATTCCATTACATGCCTAAAGGAATTAAAGTTGTTGTCAAAACGGCTGAAATATTTTTAAAAATAGATGCACAAACGTGAGAAAATAATTTAATACGCATTTCCCCGCTGCTTACGCAAATCCTAAAATCAAAATTCAGATGGGAAAGAGTTCAAAGTCAAGGACAAAGGATACAAATGCGATATCTAGAGTAGATGCTCGCTTTGGCACTTTCAAATAATGCTTCGGCTCATGTGGTAGCAAGATGAAGTTGGTGCCAAAAGTGTTTACAAGTAAAGTAAGAAATAACAGTTATAAAAATAGAAGGCAATAATTTCTGTAGCGAAAACTAAATGTGATTTTCTTAAAATTTTTCAAGCAAAGCAAAATGTACTATGCGTTGTATATAGTATTATATGTATATCGAAAATATATATTGAAATAATTCTTATATGAACATTTCCACAGAAGAGCCCTGGTATATTAATTTAACTGTCGCTTGTGCAACTGAATTTTTTTGAATATCATTTAAATTTTGCTATTTTTTCCCGTTAGATGTTTGCGTGAATACCGAAATTGTAAAAAGGCATATGATAATAACTCCGTCCACTCTCAATATAACGCTTCTGTTGATGACTACTAAAAGCGCTAAAAGTCAATAAATAAATGCTTCGAAAACATACATTTTATATTTTCGAAATGATACAAAAGAGCCTTATAAGAGCCGCTGAAAAAATATAACTATAGGCGTGGCAGAGTTCAGATTTAGGGGAAAACCCATGTCCTAGAACATACTTGACAAATATCGATATAATTTGATCAAAGACAAACCACGTTTACTTCACATATAACACAATTTTAAATTGAGTTTGATTCTTTCACCAGTAAGAAATCAAGGACCAATTAAAAATTAAAAACTTTAAATGAAGACTGCCTTTGAAACCGGACCAAAACTACCAACGTCCTCATTTACCAGATGTATGAACATTTTCTTTAAAATTATTTGATTTATTGTTTCTGCTTTTTCTTAAAGCCTAACAATAAGTTATAAAAACTGAAATCCATTTAAAAATTATACAGAAAGTGATTGAGCTGTTTTGGTGATACCTCGCTCTATAATACGCAGGCATATCTTCTCTTTTAAGTCGTGTTTGATCGTAGGAATGTACCAAAGCATTAGCCAAAGGGCTTCGGTGATCTCGGAGTTTAGATATATGTATATTTGATTCCGTCATCTTCTACTTCTTTCTTTACCATAGGAATACCAAGGTCTTTATGGATATTTTCCTTGCGCATGTACCATGGCGAACACGTGATTATTCTAAGCACTTTTTATAGAAATCTCTGTATTATATCAATATTAGTTGCACAGCCCCACAGTTGAATGCCATACATCCAAATAGGCTTAATGACCGTATTATATAGAAGCACTTTATTGTCTAGGCTAAGTTTAGAGTTTTTATTTAAAAGCCAAATTAAATTTGCAGCTCTAATCTTCATACATGTTATGTTACTAGAGATGTGTTTTCTCCACGTAAGCCTTCTATCTAGGTGAATACCAAGATATGTTACTTCGATCGCTTGAGGTAGTCTTTCCCATTTTTATCTATCAAGATAATCTGCGACTTTTTCGATGAAATTGGATAATATCGGAAACTTAGAATTGCATTGAAAAGCAAAAAGAGCACCTCTATATCAATAATGGGTAACTCAATTAGCATTTTTGGGGAAATATTATCATGTCCCGGCGACTTTTTTGGATTAAGTTCTTTGATGATACCAATAATTTCAGTAGGTGAAATTTTAACAGACTCGAGCGACTCTTTAGCTGTGCCTTTTTTCATTTACAAGCATTTCTATTTTTCTATTTGGTTGGTGTTGCTAAGACAGCTGTGCTGGTTATTACATCATTGAGTTCTCTAATGCTTTCTTCAATATCTCTTCCTGTATTTATTTTGTACTTAATATTAATGTGGCTACTGACGTATTTTTTATATTTTAGCCAATTCGTTTTATAAGAAGTTAGACCCACTTTTGGATTAACGAATATGGGTTGTTCACATAATTTTATTATTAAAGGAGAGTGATCAGAAGATAGATCAGTACATGTATCATGTAGCTGTTATGTGCGATTTATCTAAATTTTTAATTACAGAAAAACTAATTAAATCTGGAATTTTCTTACGATCACTAGGCCAATATGTCGGCTTGCCATGAGATATTATTTGATACAGCTGTCGTCCTTTCGGGTTAATAAGACGTGCACGACAGTACGTGTGTTTTGCATTGTAATCATTGCTGTTAAATTTGGATTACGATTAGTAATCAATTAGATTAAATTTGAAAAGGAATGGTATTGATTACATAATTCTTTTTTTTAACAATTCCTGATTATTAAATAATTATGATTTAAAGTAATCCAAAAATAATTAAGATTAGTTAGGATTACGAGAAAATAATCAAAAATAATCAAAAGTAATCAAAAAAGTAATTGGCTACTTTCAAGGATTATTTTTGATTATTTTCGATGATTTTTAAAAAAATTTGAAAGCTCATCATTTTATACTTACTTTTCGTTTTGAAAAATTTGCATTGAAAACATTTTGTATATATTAGTTTTTGTATGCAAAATAAAGGTGTAATCACTTCAACAACAAGACAACCAATAACATTTTAGTACTTCCTAAATCAAAAAAAAAAAAAAATAAAAAGTAAAAAAAAAAATACGTGGAAAAATAATCAAGAAAACAAATATATGCAATTCACAAAAACAAAAAAAAAAACAATTTTATAATTTACATATATTTGCAACTGGCCTTCATTACAACTAATTTTTCAAAAGAAAAATCAGACAATGATTGCGGCCTTGGACTGTTGACGATCCCGACAATGAGTACTCCCATTTGAGTAACTGTAATGCAATATTTAAGTGAGTACTATTTTTGGAATTGTCAATAGATGGTAAAAAAAAAATCTCACTGACCGTACTTTCGAAATGTTGGTATTAAAGAAAGCAAATAAAAAATAAATTRTGTTTGCCTAATTTTAGTGCGGCATAATTAGAAGTCTCTACTCAAATATATGGTTTATTTTGAATACATTTCCTCATACTGCTTCAGCTTATACATATACATACGTAGTATTATTTTTATTCTTTAAGAAACAGTGTTATGTTACTGAAAAATGTTCATTATAACTAAAGGTGTTCACTATTACTAACCCTTTAATGGTAGTGCAATTTGTTTTTCAATATGAATAAAGGTTTAGTGATAGTGACATTTTTTCCACTATCACTAAATTTTCAGTGATATTGGATTTTGCTGTTTAACTACCACTGAAGAAATAGTAACCTTATTGTACTTATTTTTTAGTGTACTATGCCCAACCCTGATAACTAGTATGTAAAGTGTAACATAACACTCACAAAAAAATATGCGCAAAAGAAATATTTACTTTATACAAAATACAGAATCAAGAAGAATGCAACAGGTTATCAATTATCAAATCGATGAACACCAGTAGTAACATGAAATACTAGTGCCATAATTTCGCAAAAAAAATAATAATAATCGAAAACAATCAAAAGTAATCTTCGCAAGTAGTCAAATTATTTATCGATTACTTTTTATTATTTTTGATTATTTTTTCGAAATTTTTATTAATCTTGACTATTTTCCGATTATCTGTAATCGTAATCAATTAGTAATCGTCCGAATCTGAAAATAATCTAAATTACTAATTATTATGATTAGTAATCATTACTTAACAGCTTTGATTGTAATCTCCACCTGCTAGAAATCTTTGACCTAGGGTTCCAAAAAAGTCTTTAAATTCGATTTCTGTAATTCTAAAACGAGGTAGACAGTATATTGCAGTAAGGTTTAAGTCACAAATCCGATTTTTTAGTGATATTGTTGTAGCTTGTAACTGTGGTTTTAGTGATATTGTTGTAGCTTGTAACTGTGGTGTAGTATGAGATTCTAGAACATAGTGGTTTAAACGATTTCCAATCAACACTGTCGTGCCACCACGCGCTTTTCCATCGGGATGATGTGTAACATATAATCTAAATCGCGGTGTATTGGAATTATTTTTATTTGTTAGATGAGTTTTTGAAATAAGCATTATATCTATATTCTTTTCACACAGAAAACTGACAATCTCTAATTTATGTTGGTTAACACCGTTAGCATTCCATATACAGATATTTAGTAAGCTTGCTTTTTACTTAAGCAATTTTGCAGCATTTGATTTTGGGATTTTATTAAATCTTGGATCATGCTTTGCATGGTAGACATAAATTGTGTCATACACTGTGTAAGTTTTATAATCATAGTTTCAATACCTCCATTTGAAGGATTTAACGGCAGTTGCATTTTCACAGTGTTGCTTTTCACCACATTTGGATAGCTTCCTTGCATTTTATTGTTGTTAGAACTAATAGGATTTGAACTTTTGTCTGAGGTTGCTATAATTTCATTACGGGGTGTTTGCAACAAACTTGCGCTCCTTTATATGGCCACTGTAGTAAATGCCACAAGGACCTACTCGTCTCTGTCCTTGTCCCGTCCATCGCATTTCTTRGACGGCGGTGATGTYAGCCTTTAYTTTYACGAGGACATCAACCAGCTGGGCARCRGCACCTTCCCAATTAAGGGACCGGACATTCCAGGTGCATGCCCTCAAATCGTAGTCCTTATTCCGTTTGCCATGGTCGTCATCAAAAGGGGGGCCTCTCATCCGAGGCTGATTGTTTCCTTTCATTGGGGGTGTTTTTTACGTGGCGGGTCCCAAACCCAGCGCACAACCCTATGTAGGGAATATTTCGCCTTCTCACTTTAGCTCGCCTTCGAACGGATGTTCTTAAGCTACCCAGAGGATACTTGGTCAAAGACCGGAAGTCGTGAGCTGCTTGAGTCATATGTAAAAGAATCGTTTCTGRCCATTCCCAAGTGAATGGCGATCAGAGACTTTCCTCACTGGTGTGAACTTCTACACATGACCCCATCCTCCTAAATATATTTACAACTGTTTTAATTCCAAAACCGCATTCTTCCAATGCTTCTTTGACTTCACTAGAGTCTACGGCGGACTCTATACCCTTGAATACAACAACTAGGCCCTTAGAGCACTTTAGATGATACGAATAATAATTCTTGTTTTTATTTGACAAAAATTTAACTATATCCGTAAAACTTTTTTCAGTGTAGTACTTTTCAATGGCACTATGTGAAAATTGTTGGTACCTACAATTTTACTTAATTCAGCAACGAGGCTGGTTTGGCATTAACGAGTGTGGTGGTACCCTTCGCATCGTCGTCTGATCCGTTGGTTAGTAAAGGCAAATAAATCTACTGCGATTTAAAACTTCCGGTTTATTCTCAATTTGTGTACCGCCTTGGAATTTTTTAGGATTGACCGCTGACTTTGAAGGACTTCATTTCCTTTGTATGTGATTGTAGCAGTCAATGCCAGTTTGTACAGACTAACCTTTTTTTATTGATACATTCTCACCTTGCTGTATGCTGTTCTTCGCTGCCCGCGTACTTGGTATCGAAAATATCGGCCAATCTGTGAGATATATTATAGATATTCAAAGATAATCCTTATCTGACAATAATATGTCTGTATGCCAAAAATGGGTTGAATGCGGTAATTACTTCCCCTAGCGCCCATGTACCCAAGAATTTCGAACCTCTGGCTTACTTTATACGGTATACTTCAGTCAATAATTGAGTGTATTTTATTAATTAGAGTGTATTTTTGTGCATAAAAGGAATAAAAACAGGTGAAGACATTCTTTAGCTATCGCATAAGTAAATCAGGATTTTAAGACATCTGTTAGACTTTATACCGCAAATCATTGTCTTAGCAAACTGAGCTGAGCGTATAGTATTCTACATGTACGTATATACTATAGATTAATGCCGAAGTGATGCTCCTTATTCTAACAAACCATATACCGAATATGTTGGTAAGTGAACTCGGTCCATGGGAGTATATAATGAGTTCCCTCTGTCTATTAGGTAATTTTGAAATATTATTTACTGACCTGTAAGTACCGAATTCGATTGCAATTCAATTACGATTTCGTCGAACAATGATGTTGAATTCACTCGCAATATATTTAAAATAAGATATTGGCAATACTTGAAAGTATTTCCTTGGCTTTGATCCTGACGTATTGCAAACATGTGAAATGTTCGGTTACATCATAATTTCGCTCTTTATTACTTGTTCTGCTTTATACCTTGTGTACAGATCTCTTGCTAAAAAATTTACGCGTAAAGCAGCTAATTATGTTGGTCATATGCCTGATCCAGTAACCGCACCAGTGAGGAAATAAAAATAAAACTTCTGTATTCGATCTCATATACCATGGTAAGTCAGAAAAATACTTTGTGGCCAATAAAAATTTGCACTGGCGTTCAATTCCTCCTCCCACCAGTTCGGTGGGCTGTCTGAAGATATGAGCTTCGAAGTACTTATGCCTTGTAACTCAGGACAATGAAAACGTAAGTGTTTCAAACAGGTTTTGCGGCTGGCGTCTGGTGATTCTCAACCGTACAGCATGAAGACCGATAAGGCATGAACGGATGATAGCCAAGCTCCTGCTAGTAGTAGAACTACCGGCGATCAACCATTTTCCATTCATTATTTCTTAACCATCCATGAACACACGGTTAGTGAGCTAAAGGAGTTGTTAGTCACTCCTTTGAAGGAGGCCGCGTTCAGGAGCAGCAAATCTACCGCCACCGTAATGGGAGCTACCCCGGATTGAAAAACACTGAAATAGTCAGGAGGTCTGGAAATGAAGTTGATAGAGAGTACCTGGGGAGTACACCATACACTAAGCTTTGATTTATATGTAAAGAAGGAAAATCCGTTGCAGGTATGAGGGTACAGGAAAAGCCGCCAACTACAAAGTTAGCGAGTAGAAATGATATAAGAGAGTATGCGAATACCTTCAGAAGTGGTATATCCGCTTTCTTCAAAATCAGTAGTTACTTTAAAACGAATATACGTTCTTTTGGAAATTGATTTTAAAAACTTATGATTAAAATAAATTTACACAGTCACCATAATAGCTACAATGTACTAGGTACATAGCTTAAAAATTACTGAAGCAGTTGCAATTAAAATCGTTGAGAACATTATCTCTACATCTTAAAATATACCATGCGAGTGGGTAGACCACATTCCATATAACAGTATTGTTGAAAAATTACGAAAGGATGAACTCATATGAAATGGCTTAACCAACATTTGATAGGAGCAAAGAGCGACATATAATTTATTAATTTTAATTTGTCAGCTATGTATGTTATATACGTAATTAATTTTCATAAAGCAATTATCTTACTTGCTTTGTGGATTCACTTCAACGTATTTTACATATGGTATACATGTATGCGTGTACAATGAACTCTTTACAAATAATTTCGTTTCTCTCTCATGACCATTTAACCGGAAATCACTTTGATCATTTACCAAGCAATTTTAATAAAGCAAAATGCAAAGTAAATTTTACGAATACCAGGAAGTTAATCGTGAAAATGTAGTGAACGGGAGTTTTAAGTTCAATCTGCGATATGTGCATGGTTTTCTACAGAATTTTTCTTGTCAAATCTAATTATGTTTTTGTGATAATATCAAAGATATAATACTAAGGTACTTTATATAAGCTTATTTTCAGAAATACACCGCTAAGCTACATGTACTTAAAGGGAAGATATGTTGATAATAATAATGAAAAGAGCTAACGAATACGGACAACGGAATGGTAGAAAATCAACTGATTTTTGAAAGTCAATACTTAAGAAAAGTCAAATAGTGTCAACCCTAAAAACAAACAACTGAGGAAGGGCTAATACATTTTACTCTTGCAACTTGCATGGATCAACGCCGGATAAATACCTTCAGCTGTTGGCAATATTAAAATTTGTATCGAAAAGTTTCAACTTGATTATTCGACGAAATGGTGGATGAATTACAATAAAATTAGGTATACTTTTACCTGATTTTCAAGATGTAACCACTTTGGTTTATTGTTATATTTTTCTTTCTGTCAGCGAGTATTATGCGAAAATCACTGGGGCCAACATAGTGGAAGGCTGATTAAACAGCAGGACAAATTATTTTCCAGAAATTTTAAATATATTAATATAAACATAGAGTAAAATCAGGCGGTCGTTTCCAAATCGTGAATATAAGTTATAAGGGGCTAAGGCAAGTTTTTAGTAGCGATATAAGGTCAACGGGAAGCTCGAAAATCTAATGTGATTCCTTATATCAAAAAAAGTTGTATACTTTAATTTAGTGCTTACTTAAAGCTCTTTATAGATTTTTGTTTAATGGCGCTTATGGCAGTGGTCTGATTGCACCCACCTGCGAACTCGTGCTGTCATGTGTATCAAGCTTTACTAAGCTATGTTTATTTTTATTCAAGTGATCGCTTGCATATGTTTCGGCACAAACACATGACGGATGACGGATAGTCACCTATTTGTTACTTCATCATTATCATTAATATATCCATAACTCTTATACACTGTAGGAACCTAAAGCCACAACATCAACGCACCTATACACAAAGGCGCAACACTGTCACACTTCAATACACCACACCAATAGAACCCACACATGAGAACCACGTTCAATCACATGTTACGAATATACATACCAATAGAACCCACATGCGAGAGCACGCCCACAACCACACATGCAAACACACACCACTCTCGATGATACCACACTATATATCGCACAACCAAATGGATCGTCATCTCTACACAGCAATTCGATTTCGATTAGACGTTGAATCCGTATGTCGCCTTTTCGATCGTCGCCCTTTTCGCCGCTGGTATCATATTTGAAACCAAGCCAGCCAGCCAAACCAACGGCTAAGTCAAATACCCATGAGCCCGAGGTAATGCTCTGTATTTAGTGTGATCAGACGGACGTGCTATTTTTCTAACATGACAATTTTTGACCTCATGTTGCAAGACCGGTTAAAAACTCTTTGGAAATCAGCGTCAAATGCTTAATACTTCAATGAAGTCGGTAATGGCAGTCCTTTAGGAGGAGCAGCTGTCAGTATTCGTCAACCCGCTGATGAAGGATGCATGTTGCTAAATTTAGTTTTAAAGATCAATAATTTTAGGAGACATTTGAAGCTACTCAATTTATCAATTATACGTACCTGTATGGTATGTAAATTAGAATGCACGTCACAAAAGCTAAGTACTTTCAATAAAATACTACATTTTAAGTATTAAATTCCAAAAATATTTTTTGGCCACAATCATTGGAGCTATCACACGAGCAATAAACAAAGAATTATATGTATATTGGAACATAATTGGAGAGTTATCCAATAATATAATTACTAGGCCACTTTTGATATTCAGTTATATTCTCCTGGCTATTATAATCACGGAATGATTAATATTACTATGATGACTGCTTAGATTTTAATTCTTGAACAGTGCGTTACATGATTTCTTTAACCAATCAATACCAAAAAAAAAAATATTCTTTAATAATAAGTTTTATGTATTTTTTATGCTGTGAATATATGTTCAATACTCACTTAGAAATGTACTATAAATTTATCAATATCAATAATTTAAAATTAATGACTTTTATTGCTCCGCTGATATTTCCAATGACTTGATTGTTGCGTGCATACTCTAGTTATCGCGAAAAATTTTATTTTTTCAAACGAATTCATTTAACGAAATACTATACTGCTCACTTCATACAAGTGTAAGTATTTAAACAAGAGATAATAGGAAGTCACACATATGTATATGTAAAAATTGACCTTCGGTGGTAAGTTTCAGTAAGGGCATAATTTAATCTAAAAGCAAACTTGAAAATGTCAAAAATTGTGCAACAGCTCCGCAGCAACAAAAAGGAAATAAAGTATAACAAAATAATAAAGCAACACAGACAAGAAGAAACCAAAGTCATAGGAAGCGGAGCACAGGACGAACACGCAGACTGAATTTGCATAAATAAATTTTAGTCAGGTGCGCCAGGAGTACCAGGAAGCCATTCGAAGGCAAAATATTCGGTGAGAAGAGAAAACGCAGTGGCGATAGCGCAAATAGCGGCGTTGGAAGGGGAAGGGGTAGTAAATTGTGCCGCATGAACGCTGCTCAGTTTTTTCAGCGACTTCCGCCGCGCACTTGTCGCTCAACTTACACTTCCGCCTTATCGCCTACTCATTGTGTTTGTGTTAGGACTTTGGAGAATTTACTGACGCTTCGCCGCTAAACAAAATGGCGCGGAGCACTGAAATTGTGGCGAAAACTTTATCATTCATGAATGCTGCCTTGTAGGGCAGACCCTTGTGGGGTCATAAGAGTAGCAAAGAAGAAGAATTGTTGGCAGTCTCGGACACTTCTTACCACTGCTCGAGGTGTAGCAGATTTTAACCGCGGCTGCTTTTGCTTTCATATTTGTGTTGCCCCCAACTATGTTTATTCAACGAAGTCTCGAGCCGCAAATAACGTTCGTAGTCATCGGCCACTATGGTGATAGCCCCCCTACTTCTGCGCTCTGATTCACTCCAACGCATCCAATTGTTCAGCTTATGTTTGTCAAAATATTGACATTTCGTGGACTAAATGAAGTGTCAGAGTGAAGTGAGCTGTGGTGTGAGTGATTTTGTACAACAAAAGCAATAATATTTAAAGTGTGCGTTTGAGGCTTGAATGCTTTCTTCTTTGAGTCATTTAAAGGAATTTGAAATATTTGTAAAGGAGAACTCTGTCCATATTTAATTAAATTTGGTTGTGAATTGTTAGTGAGGCAAGTGTGTTGGACTAAGAAATATTTTTTAGCTGGGCGACGATGGAATTCATACATATCTTCAATTAAATAAATCGCTGGCCATATTTTAAATGCTGCCATTCGGTTTTTTGAAAGTTTTGAGTGCAGTTGTCGAAGTTACAAAACCGGAAGGTATTAACTTCCATGTTCAGAAAATTTCACAAACGTTATAATTGAATTGCAAATACAGGCCAGTTAATCATTGATATATTTGGCTTTCATTTATATACCTCGCCAACCCATTAGAAACAGGTAAAATTTACGAATAACATTAGCATTAAGTAGAGTGTGTACTACATGTTACTACGTGTCAGATATTAAAAAAATGTACCGTTGCAACTAGCGGGACTTAAATACGAGATTATATTGAAATAGTTACTTCACTTGAAGTTAGTACTTGTGATTTATGACTCATCAGAGATAAATTGAGTGGCATAGTGGAAGGAACCGAATTTTTTTTTATAAGTGTTTGACTTTTATTTCAGAGATTCCAGAGATATATTTCCAGAGGTATTTTTTTTTTAAGTTTTCTGAAGCATTATATTAATAAGCAATAAAAAATGTACTTTTTAGGAAGTAGGTAAAAAATCGGACATTTCAAAGAAAACCCAAAGTGCTATTGCTGCACTTTTAAAAGATAAAAGTACATCCTACAGAAAAATAATATAAAAAATTGGAATGAGTGCAGCTACTGTTACTCGTGTAGCGAAAATTGTGCACACATTCAAATATCCCCCATTCAAAGTTATGCTGCTATTTAACATTCTCCTTAACAAAGACTAACTTTAGCAGTGACAGAAATCATTCAATTTGTGCGTCATAGACCGTGTGAACGTTATGTGGAGAACTGCATTCAAAAAATGGTAAAATATCTCCGCAATGTAATGATTTAGAGCTGCATATTTTTTAATGGTCCTGGACCAATATATTTTGTTGAGGGAACGATGACTAGTGAGCAGTACACCAATGTACTTCAAGATGGTTTTGTACCATATTTGGCAACACTAAAACCTTCAGCAGCCGAGTACACTAATACGCACGGTGAGGTCCCTTGCCACACCTCCCGACGAACGAATGATGTCCTCTACAACTTGGATATCAATATATTATCCTAGGCAGGCTAATTCAACCGACCTAAGCCCCACCCAAAACTGTTGAACGATCCTTAAATCGAAGGTATATTAACGAAAAAATCCCACAATATCCCCACTCAAAGATCACATAAAGGATGCCTAAATTATCCAGATTTAAAAATAATGATGATATTTATTTGAATAGTATGCCTCAAATAGCTTAGGCTTTTAATAAATACCAAATACTAAAAAAATTGAAGTTTTTCTCAATTTTACAAAAAGATGATATTTCAAATAAATATTATACAATGAATTGCCTTCACATATGGTAATAACTTTTGGTTTATTTGACTCTGAACGTAAAACTATATGAATAATTGTTAAACCCTCGTTTTTGGAAAACAATTCTCAGACAATTATTCCACAATCAGGGCTTAAATGCAAATCAAGTTCTTGGTAGATTCTTTGCCTACTGAATATCTACTTTTATATATTCTTAGTATGCTCAATAAGTTTCTCTTCCTTCCCCACTGCGCTTGTTTAAGGGTTGTTAAACAAAAATTTTGCTTTTTCGATAGTTTATATTTGCAAAAATGTCCTGTGTAATCGGCAAGGTCGTATCTTGAATAGTTTTATTCATCATTCATCGTTTCATTTATGAGTGAAACTTTAAACGCGTTTTTCTCGAAACGACAATTTTCACAATTTCTGGCATCATAACTCAACAAGAAATTAACCCATAGACTTTAAATTGAAACAGAGTTTTGTTAAATACATTTACTATATAATACAATGACTTACGATCTTTTTTATTGGTTTAAAATTGTCAATTTGGCATTAAAAAACGACAATTGGTTACGTAAAAAACGATTTTTTTTTTCCAAATTACGTCAATTTGTTAATCTTTGATATCAAAGATTATTCGCCTTCATTGTGTAGAAAATATCTTTAAGTTTAATAAAATTTTTGAATTTTTTTGTTTCAGAAACTTATTCGGCCGGAATCATGCCAGCAGTTGGGGCTTTTTTTGGCACCTCCGAAGACAGCATTTAACTTAATTATTTTTCAACGTTTTTGTAAAAAAACTTATTACGTTCAAAGAAGTTCGAAAAATTCACTTGCGTACTTTTTCTTAAAAAAATTCACGAAAATCGCCTAATTTTTCATGCGATACACTAGTAGCTTAAAGCATAATTAATTTTACAAATAGTTTTCGATATGGCCCAAACCAACTTTGAATTACTGTTCAATGATTAAGTCGTTTCTCTTTCGCGATTTTGATATATATAACTTAACGGTTTTTGACACTTAATAATGCTTAGACAATATCAGTATGTTGCTTATTTTCGAGGAGTTGAAACTCGAAATTTTCAATATGGATTTCAGTTGGAATTTTTCGGTGCATGATTGCTTATAACCTTCGCCTTTATACCTTGCTGCAGCTTTTACTCAGCACTCAATTCCGGCGTATAAATTGTATGTCGATACAGAGGAACATAAAGTGGTTTTTTTCATCTATCAGTTGTTTGTATCACCGAGTTAGATATAGGGTTATAATATATATAGGAGAACTGTAATTTGGCATAGGGCATCGCAGTAATAAGGGGCTCCCTTAAAAAAATGGAATACAAATTTTGAAGAATTGGTCGTGGCTCCGCCCCTAATAGGTTTAGTGTACACACAATACAATGCAATAACTCAAGATCAATTAATTAAATTCTTTAAAGATAAATCCTATAAAAACTACCTACTGATAGTGTGAAAATAGATGAAATCAATTAATCAACTAATTTAATAGTTTTGATCAACACCGTAATATGAGGAGTGGGCGAGGTTATAATCCGAATTCACCAATTTCCACAGAGTCGTGGTATATATGTGTGAGCAAAATAAGTTATTATATCGTTAGTGGTTTATAAGTTATGTAAATTAAACTTATTATGGGGTGGGGTCAAGTATATACTTTAAATAATTTTGACCAATGTGCTTCTTCCTAATAAAATCAAATGCTCGGAGTTGATTATATAGTGAGCCATTTATATAATAAGGTTTGTTAGAATTACGCAAATTATTACGCAGTTTGCCTTTTATGTTTCATAATTTGACAACCCCGATTTTGCAGTCTGGCAATTCACAATTTTAAAGTTTGTCATTTTTGATGTTATACATACTGAGAGCGTTTTTATATACTGCCACTACTTGTATTGTTTACACTGACTTGAAATATTCATCTCAGCCGAAAAATKGAATTAAATCGTGAACATTTTCGTGCGATTATGTTTTACAACTTTCGGCGTTGATTAACTCAGGACCATTACAGAAGCTTCATCAAAGACTAATGCTTAGTGCTTACTCAGTGAATCCTGGACTTAGTCTATGAGTCCGAAAGTAAATCTCGGTCGACTGTATAGGTTTTCAACTTAACATGGCACAATCATACATCAACAATAACGCAAAACGCGTAACAAATAAAGTAAACTGTCAACTTTTTCGACACCCGAGGACGCGGATGATGCGTTCAGAAAGACGTTCACATAGTGACCGATATTTAGAGAAAAGTAAGTCATAGGCTCTGTGGTCCACATTTATGATATTTGGGGGCTTGGATAAATTGCTGCTTTATTTGTATACGGGAATGTAAATGAATCAGATGAAATATAAAATTTTGTTATATAGGAAGTGGGAGTGGTCTTTATCTGGGTGATTTCACCCATTTTTACACTTCGCCATGGATATGTCAAAATACTCCATTGTAAAATAACGTTCTAGTTTTTAGCAAAATCTTTATATAGAGAGCGGCCGTGGTTTTTAACCAATTTCACCTATTTGCACGCACATTGATTAATATATTCGTGGTAAAGTCACTACTCGTGATTTCAAAATGTAAATTCAAACGTGAAAGTAACTGTCTTGGTCTCTATATATATGAAAATTAATTTGCTGATGCTTCCGAGATATTGAAATTGTAATTTTCTATCATTACTATATTCATGCTTTAGTACAGTAGATTTTCTCTCCCCTTAGAAAAGGTGTGAGTTGTTAATTTTTGACTTTTCAACAAGAAATATAATTTTACTCAATTTTGACAGTTCTTGAATGTTGTTGTCATGTATATGTATCACTTCCATGTTATCTCACTCGACTTCAATAGTTAAACGCACGTTATTCGCCATCAGCAACCTGAACTCGTGCTAAAATCAGGTAAGTATTTGTTGTTTACATTTGTCAACCGTAAACAAATCTCATTAGCTGAACACAAAACCGCGGCATTTGCAATCAATAAGCTTAGCGAATTTCAGTTTGAGTGACTGCATGGCACGCTCAAGTAGTTCGCTTTGCAATTACAGGCCACAGGCAGCAAACAAAAACAAAAGAAAAAAGAAGGAAAACCACTACAAATTCAAAATCAAACTCAAACAATACCGACAAACCACGAAGCTCGATGAGCAGCTCAACAACGGCACCACCGCATGCATGTATTGAATAAAAGCTGTAATTTAATTTCGTTGCCACATTTTCCGCAAATCCTTGTCGCTTTCATTTGTCCATTTGTTCACTTGATGCGCTCGTCCTCGTCAATGCAGCAGGAATTAGTTTGGAGAGTTAATGTGCCGTTACAGAGTTCACTTACTCGTGTTTCCACCGTTCGCTTGTTGCAGCAGTTTCCGATTTATTTCAATTAGTCCCTTTTCCTTCGCATTTTCCTTCCTTGTGCATGTGAATGGATTTGTCATTGTCGAAACACTGCAGTTAAACACACTAGTCGCAAATTACTTCTTCAAAACTGGTCCGACCGAACCACAAACTTCTATATCGAAAACAGGTTCTGTTACTGATTAAAAGAACCCATGAGGTCGTTCTTGGCTGGTGACTCCAGCTAATCGATGATAACCAACTTTTTATGTCCGTAATTGGAAGAAGTTGAACTTGGCAATATCTGGTTCCTACAAGACGGGGCTAAGTGCTACACACCACGTGGAACAACCGAATTAATTCTTGAAAATGTTGTCGACATGATTATTTAAAGAAATCGTGGCACTGAGTGGCGTTCTGATTCAACACCATTAGACTACTTCTTGTGGAGTTATTTAAAGACATTGGTATATAGCTATAAACCATATTTTCTCCAGGCGTCCAGGGTAGAATTCAATATTGCATTTGCTAATCATGGCAGACGGCTTGATTTAGTTGAAAAAGTAACCGAAAATTGGGTTCATCGAATTTGTTCTAGCAAATGAAGTCTTGGAGCCCGTTTTAATGATGTTATAATCAGAACTTAATTGTTTCGATTGTACCTCACTCTAAATAAAAACATTTGAATTGCCTTAGTGGAAAAACCGGTATTAACTAGTTATGGACTAGGAACTGTTCTTATTGGTGGGACTTCATATTAAATACGCGAAAATAGATGTAAATGGGTGAGGAGTTTTTCATTCGCTTTATGTTTTCCTGTTCGATATGCATTTACCAGCTGAATGCATAGTATTTTGCAGATTTTCCTTCAACCGAACGACCGTAACTCGATTAGCAGTCGATTTGTTGTAAATTCTTTTTCTGCAAATAGCATAGCGAATGCACGCGACACTGAGAAGTGAGTTTCACAATTTATTGAAAAGGTGTGTTGACTTGCTTGTTGATATTAGGAAATTGATATAAATGGGGTAAACAGATTTTCTGGTGCTTTCATATAAACGAACAATTTTTTTATTCTTCTTTAGTGATTCTGAAAGATACTCAGAGATAAGGTGCAAAGTTCATAACGTTTGAAAACAGAATTAGATAGATAGACCAATAAGAGTAACCTTTCGAATTTTTGATATCACTTATGAAAGGGGCTGGTCTTCTGTCACATAATAAGTCTCAGTATCGGGGATAACATTCTGAAATTTTCTTCCAAGTTATACGGGGTCCAGGGTAGATTTTCATTTAATTTTATACGGCGGAGCTATTTCTTCAAAACTATTAGTTCACAGGTTCCTTTGCTAATGTAATCCCCTGTGCCAAACTACAGTTCTATCATCCTATGTATTATATTTGTTGGAATTAGAAGGGCGTGTTGTATTATAAGTTTTTAAAACCGGAAGAATAATTCCCTATTGATGATAATATTGACAACAATTTTTTCGCGTTTCAATCTGATGCAATAGCTTTCCATCATAAAACACTCGGCCTCATAATGTGTGATTGGTTAAAAAACTATTCAGAAAACAGCAGATGGGAAGATTTTCTTCACCCGGCTTATAACCCATACCTTGAACCTTCTGACTACCATTCGTTTCGGTCCATGCAGAACGGTTCATGTCAGCCATTTCGGTTGTTGGCAGCCATGCCAGTGTAGTTTTCTTGGCATCCAAGTAGAGGTACTTTTTTCAATAGCCTTTCCTTGACGGATTACACGTAAGTTGTGTTAAGCTGTCATATTATTTTTGTTCACTATTCTTTGGAATTTAATCGTGGAAAGACTTACGCCTAAACAACGTGGCTTGCAGTTTTACAAGATTATGAAAATTCACGCAAAATTCTTGTAAAGAATGTGCTTCGCCCACTCAACTTATGGTCAATATAATCGGCGTACTGAGTGTACTATTCGCAACACCATCACCCATCTTGAGACTCAGCATTTATTATTGGATAATATTTCATCAAATGGACTACGTCCACCACGAAGTGAAAAAATATAACCGCCGTAACTGAGATTGCACACGACGAAAGTGTACACGGAGACCGTGAGGAGCGGATTCGGAGACGTTCGGATCATTTCGAACTGAAGTATGGAACAATTTTGGGAATTTTACGTTGAGATCTTAAATTGAAAGCGTACAGAAGCGGCTCAACCATCCCAAGGGATATCGTTTTTTTCTATGGGCTCTTTAAAATTTCCAGGAATATTCGACGTCTTCGAGCCAAATTTTGTTCAGCGATGAGGCCCACTTCTGGCGCGATGGGTATGTAAACAAGCAAAATTGTCGCATTTGGAACGAAGAGCAACCTGAAGGGATTGAAATGCTGCCATTCATCCAGAAAAACTACGGTTTGGTGTGGTTTGTAGGGCGGGGGAATCCTCCGCCCGTATTTTTTCAAAAACGATGCCGGTAGGAACGTGATAGTCGTCTATTTCATTCGTGAAAGTGAGACTCGTGATCTCGGCGATTCAACAAGACGGCGCCACGGTTGAAAGGCTCGAACGAGTCAACGGATGGACCATCTGAAACGTAGCAGCGCCCCATCATTTGAAAGAGAAAATCTGCAAAAATTAAATGCTCTTTCGAATGATAATAAACATTCCCCATTTAATTTCGAGTTCCTTTGTTTTTTTTTTTTCTTTTCTTTTAAGTAGGGAACCTCAAAATGGACCATCATTTAGCTTCACATAGTCCATACTTTGAATAATACTATTGCAAATAATTTTTTAAATAAACGTAAAAAAATAAAAACGCGCGAAAGTAGTTATAAATCCAATTGTTATAATACTTGTATGTAGATATATACAGAATGAATATAATGCCCAATCTCTGAATTCAATAACTCAAAACTTGACCCCAGACTAATCGAAAATGATTTATTACATTTTATTTCAGACTTTTCTGCCTTTAACCGAAGTTAATGGAAAACTTATTTGCTGAGAAAATACAATGTACTGGTAAGTAGAAACATACGTTTTCTTTCTTCAAAAATTTATAATAATTTGTGTTTGTAACTTTTAGTACACATTTTTATACCCACTAATCGAGTCTATGCTGCATATTCCCAGTTATCAGATTGTGCAGCAATTTGTGTGCTCTGACAAATGCTATGGCATGAGATAACGGAAATTGATGTATTCATTTACAAAACTACTATTGTCTTTTCTCTTTGGAATGCAACAGCACGCTGGACACCAACAAGTCTGGGAAAAAGCCGGTCTGCCAGGATATTTTTGTACTAAGTAACAAGTGATGTATGTATTTTGAGGATAATGGGAAGTCGAAATGAAATGACATGTGAAATGAAGTTGATTTACTGTTTGACGAAGATAAATAAGTTTCAGAGAATAGCAGTTTTCGCACTCAAATATGTTTACTTAAACATTGTACACGTATACAGTGTTTAAGAAATTTTTTCGAAGTAGATTATTATAACAAAACGAAGTTTTGAAATCATATATTAAATATATTCGTTTGGGTTAAGTTGCACAATCTTAGCAATATTTTGCAAAGAGTTCTTTAAAAAGTAAAGAAAGTTCTGAGCTCAAACATTAATTAAGTTTTAGTATAGATGGCCAGATATAACTAGTCATACTGTTGACTTGTGAAACATGATCATAATTTATAAAGTCGAAGTTGTACTTAACCACTTTATGAAAATTTCTTCCAGAAAAAATACCGGGTCTTCACCATAACTGTCAATGGAGAGCGGTATAGAACGATGATAACCAAATTGTAATGACCGCAATTGAAAGAAGTCGATCTCGACAACATTTTGTTCCAACAGAACAAGGCTTTATGCCACAGAGCACGTGGAACAACCAAATTATTGCGAGAAAAGTTTGGAGATTCGATTATTTCAAGAAATCGTGACATTGAATGACCTCCAAGAAGTAGTAATTTAACACCATTGGAGTACTTTTTGTGGGGTTATTTGAAGACATTGGTAGCTAATGACCAATGATTTCATAAACTAGAGACATTTTTATTATGGGTCTCGAATATTGTCTGATTTTAGGGACTTTAAGGAAGGAGTTCTCACTATTTCCAAATTTTGTAGTAAATGTGTTTAAAGCATTAAAATGCCTGGTCTTTTGCATTTTAAAGCAATACCAATTCTCAATAATAAGCTTCATACTTAAAGGTTTTTACAAGGTTTCATGAGCTGCATATCTTTATGTAATTTATATTTATGAATACATATTTAAATATTCTCTGACGTGAAAGTGTCGTGCCCGTTGCTGGCTTCAAAAAGGTAGCTCGCGGCACTGATTGCGAAAACTTACTCGATTTTGTGTTTAGCAACTGCATTTACCCTTAAGCAGTTTCTTGCCACTTACCGATAGTTATCTCTGTAGCTGCTTGAGAGCGTTGAACGCTACTAAACACCCAACATTTGTGATCTTGTGTGTTAGCGCATTTGTTTATGTTGCGAGCAACAGTTGAGATTTTTCGAAAGAATGTTCTAACTTGAAGTCATTGGCTGTTTTATATCTTTGAATGCAAAATATCTAATTTTATCGATAGATATATATGCAAGAAAGCTACTTCTGCCATTTATTCACAACTCAGTTATTGAGGTCAAGCTATTTATTGGGTATTCATGATATCATGATTTTTATCAATTTTCTTATTCGAAGTTATGAATTTGGGATAGCGACTCAAGATGTATGTCTTTGTTTGTGCGTTGATGCCCTGTTTTGCTGTGAACTGCATTCTAGTGAGAGCGTTCTGCATTAATAGAAACAAATTGTAGTCAGAAGTGTCAAGGTCGGAGCAATAAAGCTTGTGAGGCAAATTTTCTCAACTGCTGTTTACTATTTAGTAACTGATCTTGCAACTGGAGGTAGAGGGCTGTCATGTGTCGGAAAATTATAGTACCGACAATGGTTGTAAATTCCCGACATTTTCCGATAATCACTCGCTCAATTTGATTAGTTCTCCTGAATAGCGTTTCCATTAATAGTTTCACCCGGTTTTATAAGCTTAAAATAAGATATGCATTTCTGATCTCAACATATACAGAGCATTATCTTTCAGTCATGGTTGTTGCGTATTACCGTTGATTTGGCTGATTGGAGAGGTTTCACATATGAAATGTTGCATGGTTATCGGAAAGAATCCTCTTTTAATCACTAGACACAATAGAATGCAATAATGACTTATTTTTGAAGGATTTCTGATATGTAAAGTCGTCTTTCAATATCTCTTTCATGGCGGCCAGTTTCCTTACTATACTTTCCCGTTTGCATTTAAAAGTGTTGAATGGCTTACATGGTTCGGGGAATGAGCGCATTTTCATTGATGATTTCAAAAATGAAATGTTCGAAATATAGGAATATCTGAGTAATAATAAGGTTAGCTTAGATTAGGTTACTGTTGACCAGTTTTGTCCCTTTGTGATGCCAGTTGGTTCATGGGGAGCAGCCATCCTTTAGGTCATCCTTTAGGATTCCTGCGCTTGACGTGAATTTTAACAGACTATGTGGCCTATCACCATGAATATCTCTCCAAGTGTATCATACCGTGAGGACCCCAGATTCTTACAGCGTAGTCTCACCAATGCGGAATAAGTGCACAAGAGATGCTCCATTGTTTCCCTGTTACCCCGGTCTAGACATTTGCTGCAGTCTTTTCAATCTGTCAGCTCCCTCATGCGGGCATGTGTCGGAAAGTGACCAGTTAGTATTCCCATCATGTTCTTACAGTCGATGCCTTCGTGCCTTGGTATCCAATAAAAGTGAAGTTACTTATTTCTGGAAACACTTTATATTGCTGCCCTGGTTGCCAAGACACTTCTGCCCGACTCGATACGAAGTTACTTCTTTGATTATTACTTGGCTGTCTACATAGATGTTGACACCGGACTTGCAGCATTTGAGCATTAGAGGCTTGCTTCGGGCCTTTTGCAATAGCAAAGACTTCAGCACGCACCAACTCCATTGTCCAGTTTCGAGCCATCCGTATAAATGTGCGCATAGCTAACATACCTTTACGCCAACTATCTTTTTTTATATTAGGTTGTCAAAAAAGTCTTGCG
>NW_017537179.1:1419865-1430370 GCF_001853355.1 Bactrocera latifrons | reverse complement strand
AGGATATTTTTGTACTAAGTAACAAGTGATGTATGTATTTTGAGGATAATGGGAAGTCGAAATGAAATGACATGTGAAATGAAGTTGATTTACTGCTTGACGAAGATAAATAAGTTTCAGAGCATAGCAGTTTTCCCACTCAAATATGTTTACTTAAACAGTGTTTAAGGCATTTTTTCTAAGTAGATTATTATAACAAAACAAGAGCTGGGCATGAGTCATCAAACCGTTATTAACCATTTGAAAAAGCTTAGAGTCACTAAGAAGCTTGATGTATGGGTGCCATACGAAATGACGCAAAAAAACATCTTTGACCGTATCGACGCATGCGAATCGCTTCTGAATCGCAACAAAATCTACCCGTTTTTGGAGCGTATGGTGACTGGCGATGAAAAGTGGGTCACTTACGATAACGTAAGCCGCAAACGGTCGTGGTCGAGAAGCGGTGAAGCGGCCCAGACGGTGGACAAGCCTGGAGTGACGGCCAGGAAGGTTCACCTGTGTGTTTGGTGTGATTGGCAGGGAATAATCCACTATGAGCTGCTCCCCTATGGCCAAATGCTCAATTCGGACCTGTACTGCCAACAACTGGACCGCTTGAAGGCAGCACTCATGTAGAAGAGGCCATCTTTGATCAACAGTGGCCGAATTGTCTTCCATCAGAACAACGCCAGACCACACACATCTTTAGTGACGCGCCGGAAGCTCCGGGAGCTCCGATGGGAGGTTCTTTTGCATCCACCGTATAGTCCGGATCTCGCACCAAGTGATTACCACATGTTTCTGTCCATGGCGAACGCGCTTGGTAGTCTGAAGTTGGCCATAAGAGAGTCCAGTGAAAATTGGATCTCCGAGTTTTTTGCCAATATTGAAGCGAGCTGCAATGAAAGGAACATTATGAAGTTGGCATCTCGTTGGGAACGCGTCACCGAACAAAACGACGCATATTTGAATTGAATCGCATGATTGTAACCAATTTTATGAACAATTGAAAATTCAATAAAAATACCGCAAGACTTTTTTGACAACCTATTATTTACTTTGAACCTTATTTTCTACATGAAAAGTTGGTTCATGTAGTCGGTGTTCGCCAAACCGCCTTTACCCACCGAGCTGTGCCCGAAGGTTCCAATTGTTAATTCCCCTGCAGCCAGTAGTTATTCGAAGGATTTTGCAGAGCAATTTTCAGTATAGAGGCCTATAGGAGGAAGGTTTAGTACCAATTTAGGAGTCGCCGTTGGAGCTGTTCTTAGAATTGGAGCAGAATTGGTCTAACAAGAGCTGTGTAGCACCAATGCATGAGAGAGGGAGAGAATCCCATGTTGTGCTGAGCGTATGTCTACACGCATATAAATCATTACCAGCTTTTTTTACTCTTTCTTCTGCCCCTAGTTTCTTGGTGCGATCTTTGAGAGAGAGTTGTGTCGCATTTATCGAGGCCATCCTCCATAGAGGAATTTTGTGCTTTCTTGTAATAATAAAGTTACGCCTTCTTTTGCCAAACCGTGCGAACATAGACACAGATCCAATAAAAATATTGTATATTATATGCTACTTTTGATCATACAAGAAACATATAATATTGAAGAGTATGACAGATTGTCCCTAATTTTGAAAACAACTCGTAATTTATATTCCTTTAATCGTTACTAATAGAGCCTTCGACTTACTGAGATAACTCCGGCACATCTATCATCACACTTTCGAGCACAGTTTCGTCATTAAAACGCTTTCAACGAAAACTACTTTCGTAGTCGCTTAAAGTGAGATTATATTGTCACAGCTGGAGAGTAGATAAGAGGGTTAAGTAGTTTAGATGAAACGGTTTGGTTCTTCACGAAAATTGTCTTCAACCCAACTGTGTTTCGATGTCAATATTTAATAAAAGTGATAAGCGCATACTATCTGTTTTACGAGAATTACACGCAACTCTCCTTTGAGCCCAAAACAAAAGTTCCGCCCTACTCAGAGCTCAGCATGCAATTAACAAAAAAGTGAAATATAATTATAAATTCTGAACGAAATATTACTTCCTCTTTCACATATTTTCATTATGTGCGCAAACAATTTCCTGCCACTTTTGCTGACCATCACCACACCATCTCCATGTTGTATGTGTGTATATGTTTGGTTCATGGTGCTCCTTTCCGGCTATTGCACTGAGTTATTGTGCTGCAGACACGAACTGCACTTTACCTACTCCACTTCGCCCTCAGCAGCCGCTATACCCCAGCGGCCTGAGGCGAGTGGACATATTCCCACACACACAGACTCATATATTAAATTGTATGCACATAAACTTCGCTGTAATGAAAGTTCATATAAATATGTATACTTGAGGATGCACATAAATAAAAATATAAGTGTGGATACTTGTCTGCTAATAGTTTACTTCGTCCTGACCCCATACAAATAATGCCCTTACTACTGCTGCGACTACTTTCTTCCACTAACGGCTGTTGCATTGGCCCTCGTTCGGCCATCCAAAGTGTAAACAAGCTTCAAGCAAGCATTCAAGCGTTGGAGCGTACAATGATTGCTATATATGAATGTGAGCTTGAATATTTAATATATGTGTATTTATGTAAATTTTTGTGTGTGAGTGTCGTCGAGCCAAAGTGTAATTTTTATGGCTGAGAGAGTTTTATTGCGATTTTTATTTATGAGCCAACACAAGGCAAGTAAATATTTAAAATTTTCTGAGGCCATGAGTGGGTATATAATATGAAACATTGCAATTTATTATTTTGTTAACAATATTAGCTTATTAAAGTCAACTGTTGAAATATATTAAATATTAATTTTGATATTTCATAAGAGTACCACAGAGTACATAGTTCAACCCTTTCTTTTGCTTTCTCTTATCGCTACTTTCAGCGAATATTGCACAGAAAGCAATACAATAAGTGCACAAATGAGGATTTTCACACTTACATAGTCAGATATTTCTTGCAAGGCAGCTGCTAGCCGTGGCTCCCGGGCAGGGTACCCATTGAATAGTGATCATACTATACACCCAATCCATTATCTCTTAACCTGTACAAATTGGTCTATAATTGAAATTTCTCGACTTGAAAAATTCTACAATAATCAGGAAGTATGAAACTGAATATGATAGAGAGTTCAGGAGAATATATCTCTCCACCAAACTTCTACTAGTAGCCTAGTCTTACCAACATTGCGGTGGCGTTGGCGGAGGTTTGAGCCGCTGTTTTGTCAAGTGGGACTCTTTCTTCTACAATTTTACATCGAATTAGTTTAATTATTCGGCATTGTGGGCTCCTTCTCTATGTGGTCAATTGAGATCACATCTAGTCAATTTGGAAAACAGTGGCGATCCCCTTTCCAACTGTTAGCTAATTATTCGCCTTCTTAGTAAGTTCGCTGGGTGTGGCTCATCAAAAACTGGGTTAAATTGTCCATAGGCTTTATTTTGTTAAGAATGAAGTGAGTAAATGCAGCGATTGGACTAAACTGATGCACAGCTCATTTTAGAAAATAATCTTTCTTCAATATTTAATTTTATTGGTGGGTTCTGCTTAAGCAAGTAACTTGCAACATTATGACTTTCCAGCCGAAATAAATAAGTATAAAAGTATATATTATACATAAATGACTAGTGAATCCAGCCGAGAGTTGCTGTTGAATATATTCTATATTACTATTTATATTATATAATAAACTATTCAATACAGTGAAAATTGTATTTACGAGTAAAGGTGAAAACGTTTTTGCCGGTTTAAGAATTTAAGGGATTGGACTTGAGATTTAATTTCGAATGTGTTCATACAAATACATTTCATTGGATAATATAACGAATTTAAGGCTGCTTTCCCAATATCTGCTTACCTGCCTTTCTGTCCTCTAAACAAGTTGTACGCCTAATGGATTGTACTTGATTGCAAACATCAACTAATATTGGGACTGGCCAATGTGCTGATTAATTTTCACTGCATTTCTTATTTATGAATTTTACTATCCTATCAACGAAACACGTAATTTTTATATATAAAGATAACGGGGCCTGTTACATGCATCACAATCATATTTCTTGTATTTGCCTTTCCCCTTAACATGAATTATTTGCTTACAATGCATACCATTCGAAAGCAGTTAAGCGTGAAATGCTACTGGTTTTTGAAAATGTGATTTTGTGGCATATTCGCAGTATTTCCGGAATGATGGCCATTGTAAATTTCAAATTTGACATTTGCATTCGACTGTGATAAAAATATTTCTAAAGCCATTAGTGCAGCTTGTACTTCACGCTTGGTTGCCCTTGGCTGACAGTTATGCGTACACCCGACACTCAACAGAGCACTCTAATTCCAATTCGCATTCAAAGACATACCAATTAGCGAAAAAAGTCATTAAGTTGCACCGGTCTTAAATAATTTTCAACAATGCGGTTGGTATTATTCTCCGTTTCTATTATGGTACTTCGAAAAAAGAAACTACAAAAGATGCTCCCCTGGAGTCATCAACACGGCCTAATTTTGACGATATTATGCGAGAAAATAAAAGCAAGTTGAAATTCAGTTTCCTTTTACTGAGGGTTTATTAAAATTATTTTTGTTCGCATAACAAACTGAATATTGATTGAATCTGCATGTAACTTGCTAATAAAGTTCTAGAAAAAAAAAAATACCAACAAATTGAGTTGTGGTTTCCCAGATAAAATTTCGTTTAGCTGATTGTAGAGGAAATATTTAATCTTTTTACTATTCCAACAATTGAGTTTGATACATTTTATAAAACTATTCATATAATAAACTATTCAATACAGTGAAAATTTTATTTACGAATAAAGGTGAAAACGCTTTTGCTGCTATAAGTATCCAAGGGATTGTATTTGGTTTTTAATTTTGAATATATTCATACAAATAATTTTTTTGGAAAAAATTATGAATTTGAGGCTGATTTCTCGATGTCTATTTTTATTTATGAATTGTTTTTACTATCCTATCTTCTAAGTTGTAAAAGACGTCGAAACTAACCTAACCTAACGTTACTCTCTAAACACCCGATGTTACACATCTCAAAGGCATCTATAACAGGTTAAAAAATATTAAATTAATGCGGCAGCAATTGTATCAGATTTTCCAAACATTACGCCAAATAGTATGCTTCAGTATTTGAAAGCAAATGAGGCTGCAAATTGCCAAACGCTCGAGCGCCTTTGTAGTGTTTAACTTTGAAATATATGTGTGGGCGGAAATATATATGAATGCGTGTGTGGGTGCGTATATGTGTGTGTGTACGCGGGTGCGAATATTTGCGCCAATTCGTTTCAAGCGCTGACAAGTAGGAGCTTGTGCGCATATAAAACTGAAATGGAGGGGCAATAAAATTTAAAAATTTCGCTAGATGACTGTGCGCGATGAAAGACGATGACAGCATAAAATATAAAACTGTCAAGTGATGAGGACCCACTCACATATCTACATATACTGACCATATGTGCACAAGCGGTGAAAGAAGCACACACCAACACATTCGCAATATAAAGGAGCGGCGATCGTTGTGCGGCGCGCAATAAATGATGTGTTTTTATTTTTTATTTTTTTTTACTTTTTTTTTTAAATACAGTCGCTTGAACAGTACTGGCCATAAAATCCATTGATGTTCTAATTGGATTGCAATTTTTTGTATAAATAGAGCTGTAAAGAATTGATTTGCACCATTAAAATAACAATTGTGTTTTTAAAGAGCCAAAAAAAAGACCTTTGTGCTGCGACAGGACTGATAGTGGACGCCTCAACGATTTCACAGAGGCTCAGAGAAGCAAGATTCATCCAGCCAAGTCCTGCAAGATACGGCGGTATGTATGGACGAAAGAGAATGAAAATTGGTTGGTGGAACAGTTGCAGACTGTAGTTTTTTCGGAGGACTCCAAATTTAAAACCATTGGATCAGATGGTAACCACCATGTATGGAAAAAGTCAGGTATTTGTTTTAAGTTCTACTATCTGTTATTAATCTCTTTAATAACTACTTTTGTTCAGCTGCCTTGATTCTTTTCTTTGCAGGTTCGCGATTTTATGAGAAAGGAACAAAGTAATTTTCAATGCCCGATCGAGTCCCGGTTTAAACACCACCGAAAATCTACGGACGATTATTTTCCTTCTGATAGCCGCGCAGAAGCCGAATAACAAAAAATAACTGGATACTGACCTTTTGAAGATATGGTACGAAGATATGGAGGTTGGATCTCTATTTTCCTAACGGGTTCGCCCGAAGATCCCACTTGTTGTTGCTTTGTTTTCCATTACACCGTCCTCCTTTATGCCAGTACTCTAAGTGCTGTTTATACAGAGCCATTTGAAGGAATTTTCAAGAGCATATTTACAGCTTCAGCCCGATTTCGTAGTGTGTATTACGTTTATAAAGAAATACATATATTTACGTAGGAGAGAAGTACGGACATACACGAACACATGCCAAAAGCACACGATGACAATATAATAAATCGATTTGAATTGCTAACGAGTTATGTCTCTCCCTGGCGCTGAAAAAGCATGCTTGGAATCTTATAAATACCAAACGTGCATGTGTGTACACATCCTGCCAGCGTGGTGCACAGCTGACGGGTTTTTATGCGCTGAAAAGGTTAACCAGGCCAGCAGACAAATGATAAATGAAATGCGTGCGCGACTGTGTCTGCTGTGTTGGTTTTTTCAAGTATATTTTTATTTTTTTTAGTACTAAATAAAACAAATTTAAGGTTTTTAATATGTCTTTGGAATATATTTAGATTTATTCGATATATGTACATATAGACGGCTACAATAGTCGCCGAATTGGTTGAGCAAAAAATTCTGAGAAATATTTGTATAAATATGTGTTTGTTAAACAATTTAAAGTCGAAGTGACCTCTATGTTAGAGAAATTATGTTCAGAAGGATTTAGCTTTATTTAATAATACGAATTGGTGCAACTTTAAACAGAAAGAAAGCTTATTTCTACTATACGCTGACACGAGCATAAGTGCTCAAGCGGTTGCTATGTCAATAACATTGAATAAATTATATATAGCCCTAGACTACTTAAATAGACTGATTTTTCAAGAGGCCACGAATAATCCTATTTCAACAGCTAATGACGCCTATTCGACATGATACACAGTACTCCTAGATATGAATCAAAGAGACCATTGCATATAAATATCTATTCACTGTTAGCAAGCTCAAGGCCAGTATAACAGCTCTGCTATTGAGTAGATGCGTACCTTCCCAAAAATTCCACATTTCGGAGAAGTACCATACATCTGCTAATACTTTTGTTTCCGGCATCTCCGTTTGAAAATCTTTATAGTGGTCTAGCTGTCTGAAATCAGAGTTTATTGAGAGAGCTCACAGCGCATTTTCTTCAGCAACTCTGCCCTATGCGTAGTTATATCTCTCGAAGGTACATATCTGCATGGAGAAAATGCTACTAAGAGAAGACTGTGCCATTGCGCTGTCCAAGTTATCGAAAATGCAATCGAAGTGAGAGAGAATTATGGACTGTCTCCTTCTGAGACGTTTATAATGTCCAGTTTTCCGGAGTTCGAGTCCAGCAATGCAGGTGCCGGCTATGTACACTTGCTCGTTTACAATCAATGCCTTCCTCAATCTCTTCTTAACAGTGTGAAAGATTTCAAGGTTCACCTTAATTAGTTAACATTCAGTAATCTGTTCCAAAAAAGGCTGGTTACATCGGGCACAACCGTAAATGTTCCGAAGTCATGAAATGAATTGATGAGGAAAAAGAGATGAGGGTGGCAAGTACCAGATAGTTGTTAGTGTAGCAGAAGCGCAATACTTGTACGAAACCACGATCTCCCAATTAAAGGCGAAGTAAAGTTTTAGCATAAATCAGGTCAGAAAGATCGCAAGAGCGCATTGTGATAAAACTTACTGAAGGTACGGATAGCATTCGGTCCTTAGACATGTGTTAATTCTTGTCAATAAAATAATAGCGTATGAGCTCATTTAGTTTAAAAAATTATTCAAACATCGGTCTTAATAACTTCTTTAGATACTCCTCAGAAATAAATTGATCACATACCACCAAGCCAAAAGATTAGCCGGACGGCGAAGGAGATTACGGTTTAGTGTGGTGGAAATTTAAATAATATTCGTAAGAGTCGGATTAAAATTAGTCTCTGATGCAAGTGAAATAATTATGGCATCACGCTCCTTCGTGAATATAAAGAATGCGTTGTTGGTGTTGAAAAGCCAACAAACTGTAAATATCTACTAGCCAAATAACCAAAAGATGAGCGGTTTTATTGAAACACGCTTGAACTAAGGGCGCTTGGCTTTTCACTCCAAAATCAAGTGAGTGTCAATGCAAATTTTCGGGCGACCAACTGCCAGAGCGAATCACTGAAATGAATTAGGCGCATGAGAACGACAGCAGATAACATAAATTACTGCAACCAAGGTGACGACAAAAGCAGCTTGCTGCATTTCCACGTAACCACACAAACGCACACACGCGAACTAAGCACTCTACAACCACTAAGTGAAGGGGACAACTTGTGCGACATCGACGAGAGATGAGCGAGGTAGTATCACTGAGGGCAGAACATGCACGCAAAGTTGTGGCCGCACAACGGTGGAAAACATATGGCAATCACAATGGCCGCCTTTGGCAAAGGCAGTAAATATCAATGTGCAAACTGGCACATTGTTGCAAGCCGAACACAAGCGGCTTTCGTGGTTGTACCCTTTGTTGTTGTTATCGTTGTAGTCGCGCTTTGGACGGCTGGTCATGCATTAAGGAATGAGCCGAATTTACTAATTGTAGCTGGTTACTCGTCGCCTCCAGTGTTTGCAATTGCTTTTGAGATGTTTACCATTTGAGTGGCAGTCGTGGCGGATACGTAACCAGCAACTAGCGTCTTTGATAAATTCCAGCGTGCCGGAATATTGCGGTTGTAATACTAAGTACGCCTTTTGTATTAAGCGCCAAGGATGAAGAGGAGGAAACTCTCTCAGAAACTATCGCTTTGTTAATTTAGCCAGAAATTCAAACGATAACTGCACGGCGATCACCTGGATGTGGCTGCCTGTGAGGAAGCATCTCAGAAAATTATGAACAATCTGAACAATTTCTTCAAGGTTTTTATCGTTGCCTTAAGCAATAACCTATGCCAAATTTCGTAAATATATATTGTAAATTAAAAAAGCTTTTCATTCAAGGACTGGACTTTGATCGTTCAGTTTGTATGGTGATTATATGATATATTGCTTTGATAGAAGTGTCTCCAAGAAAGTAGGAGTTTGTTTGAAGAAATTGTGACGTGTGTAAAATTTCGGATCGATATATCAAGACAAAGCGAGTAGTTTATGTATATAGTCAGAGAGTCGGACAGACGAACATAGCTAAATCGACTCAGGTGGCGACCGAATTGACCAATACCTTTTTATTCAAAGCAAACGAAGTAACTTACTTCGGAATTCACTTAAGCCGAAGGCTCGCAGACAAAAATTTTTTGAACTTTGGTTTACTGAAATGAAATCAACCGTCCAGTATTATGGTAGTCTTGTGTGAATGAATGAAGTGGGAGGGAGCAGCAGATGGAAATGTTTGCTAGAACTCCGTGATCTTCCACTCCTATTAACTTACATCTGTAAACTTATAATCGACGACTTCAAAGTTATGACTGTCAACAGTGACGTGAGAGCCTAGTCGCGAGTGCGACTACTGTTTGTTTGATGACAGGAGATATTTCGTCTTGCCCTCGTTCACTGCCACACCCGTTTGCTTTGCATCCTTGTCCAGTCTGGAGAAAGCAGAACTAACGGCGCGGGTGTTGAGGCTGATGATATTAATATCAATGATAGCTTTTGGTGTTGCTCAACGTCAGTTTACATAGCCGTATTAGTTTTGCGGAGATACCAAATTCAGACTTCGCGGCGTAAAGGCAGCTCCTTTTCGTGCTGTCGAAAGCAGCTTTGAAATCGACGAAGAGGTGGTGASTGTCGATTCTCCTTTCACGGGTATTTTCCAAGATTTGGMGCATGGTGAATATCTGGTCGGTTGTTGATTTGCCTGGTCTAAAGCCACACTGATAAGGTCCAATCAGTTTGCTGACGGTGGGCTTTAATCTTTCACACAGTACGCTCGATAGAACCTTATATGCGATATTGAGGAGGCTTATCCCACGGTAGTTGGCGCAGATTGTGGGAACGTCTGCTCCATCGTCGTCGATTGGGGCATCGGGCTGGAGAAGTGTTCCCTCCATAATTTAAGTATGCTCTGGGCATCGGTGACTAGATCCCCTTGGGGGGTATTACAAGAGTATGCTCCGGTCTTGAAACCTTCTGTAAGCCGCCGCATTTTTTCGTAGAATTTTCGAGCGTTACCCCTGTCGGCCAGCTTATCAAGCTCTTACTCACGCATTTCGGTCTCTTTCTTTTTTTTGTCTGAAAATGCGTCTCGCTTCCCTCTTCAACTCTCGGTGTCTATCCCATCCCGCACGTGTTGTGGTCGATCGTAACGTTGCGAGATAGGCA
>NW_017537179.1:1403750-1419470 GCF_001853355.1 Bactrocera latifrons | reverse complement strand
CACTGGAGACGTGTCTTCCGTCTATCACAACGTGATCGATCTGGTTGGTGGTTTTTCGATCAGGAGACAGCCAGGCAGTGTGATGTAGTGCCAAAGACACCTTATTTGCCCAGCCTGGCGTTAAAGTCGCCAAGCACGGTTTTGACATCGTGGCGGGGACAGCTCTCATAAGTGCGTTCCAAGCACTCATAAAAGGCATCTTTGGTCACATCGTCCTTCTCTCCCGTCGGGGCGTGGGCACAAATCAGCGATATGTTAAAGAACCTCGCTTTGATGCGGATTGTGGCTAGACGTTCATTCACCGGAGTGAATGATAGTACTCGGCGACGGAGTCTCTCTCCCACCACAAATCCAACAGCAACCTTGCGCTCTCATCCGAGGCTGTTGAAAATTTTTCATTGGAGGTGTTTTTTTACGTGGCAGGTCCCAAACCCAGCGCACAACCCTATGTAGGTGATATTTCGGCTTCTCACTTTAGGCTCGCCTTCAAACGGAAGTTCATACGCTACCCAGAGGATACTTGGTCAAAGGCTGGAAGTCGTGAGCTGCTTGAGTCATATGTGAAAGAATCGTTTCTGGCTCATTCCCAAGTGAATGGCGATCAGAAAACATTCCTCACTTGCGTGAACTTCTACACATGACTCCATCCTCTTCTATCACTTTAAAATATTCGTATAAAAAATATGAAAAAAACGACACGAATCGATGGACTGTATCGTGCAGACTAAACTTAATGCTAAGCTAGTATTATTCACAAGGAAACATCGAATTGCAGAAGTCAAGCAGCAAACAATAAATGGTACCAAGCTAATAATACGAGAGAAATCTAGCTACTTGGAACTAACTTAGAAAGGAAACTATCATGGAAATCAAAAAAGCTTCAACATTTTACACCTGTTAAAAGATGGTGGGGCCCAAATAGGGATTAACCCATTCGTGTAACTCATTGGTTCTACACAGGAGTTCTAAGGCCGATTATTAGCACGTCAAGCACTTACTTTGTCTTTACTGCAGACATTTGCTGTAAGCAACAACCAGCGAAGCCAGCTCTTAGACTGGGGAAATCCTCCCTATGAGTCATCTGCTTAGTAAGTCTCTGTTTCTACCCTTATCGCGGATTTTCCAGAGAGACGTGGGATAGGTGTTAGTTAGACATGAATAGAATTAGTCCAAACTAGATAATCAAGGGGAAGGTGTTATCTTTTCAGTGAAATTAAATACCGTAATCGTCTTGTGACTACTACTGCAGTGTTTTATACGCGGAGATCAATGCAATTGGAAAAGCAATCAGTTTTGGAGTCACTAAAGTCTCTTCAGGTTTCACTGAAAAAAGAGCCTTAATTTCTGGATTGATTTTGTGTAGAAAATGAATTGCAACTCGACGATGTCTCGGTAGTTGCACATAAAAGAAGTTCAATAATTTATGAAATATAGTGATGTGATCAAGCGCTGCTAAAAGGTTAATTGCGACGAAAGACATCCTCCTTACCTACCTACCAAAAAATATTTCTTAGAACTTTCGAATCAAATCTAAGACATGACATGGAATCAGTCGGCTATTGTTACATATAAGGTGACATTAAGCTTATTGGATGTAGAATTGAAGTCCATCGCCAACATCGCCTGATTAGTTGTGAACAGAATTGGCTCTGAAAGAGATATAAACAACTGACTAATAAAGTTAAATTTTTTTCAAGAAAATATTTTACCTCTTTATATGACAACATTATATGAATGTTGCATTTTTTCATAATACAAAAATATTTTCCAACTCCTTTACAATATCTATAATTGAGTTTAATAAAACTGATCGATTTATTACCTAAAACATATGAATAGGATACCTTTGTTACTTATGTTAACCGAATCACAACTACAATCTTTTTCGATTTTACCTGAGATATATTTTGCAAACCATTGAATACCAATATAGATTGGAAAAAGCGCCTTTTAGTTGGACTTAATGCGACCTTAAAATATTATAATGATATTAATTAAATGCTGAACTAAAAATGGTTTGCGAGCAAATATATTTATCATTAAACCTCTCGCATATTTGCATGAGTCTACGTTTACATCGAAGGCTTATTCATGGATTTAAATTGAAAAACGAAAGTATTCGAATTTTCTAACACCAACACCTGGATAAAGAACGCTGCCAATGCGCAAGATCCACACAAAAATTATTAATAACTGCACAAAAACAGAGATTTATTTTTAAGTGCCGTTATTTGTGTAGAAATACAATGCGTTCAAAAAGAATACCGAATATATATATAAACATATATGTATGTGCTAGAAAACCATAAATCAATAATCCCAACTAAATGTTTTCAAATTTCGTTGGCACTCATCACTTTCGTCCTTTTGGCTCCACTTCACACCAGTTACCGCAGCAGCCTATTCGACTTTTGAGCAACAAAAACAACTACATACAATGCGGACACAATACACAAACAAGCCAATACAGATGTGCGAGCGGTGTTTTTTGTGGTTGTTGTTGTTGGCCGCCGTGGAGTGACGTGGAAAATTTGAAAAACTTTCGCTTCAGTTGATGTTCATTTAAAAATAGCTGCAACGACAGGCAATTAAGTATACAAAAACAAAATGAGTGGCAGATGAAAGGCAAAGCATGCGGTGATTGAGCGAGTGCCGCAGCAAATAGAACGCTTTTGCTGAATACAGAGTAAAGGACACCATTTCTTTGATTATTTTCGTTGAATGTTCCGGTTCAATTTTGAAACACATATCCTCCTTTTTAGATATGTATATACGCGATTGCTGGTTAGCAAGTGCCTCCATGGAAAATATATATTTTAGCAGTTCACATAACATTTATTTCTAAAACTGATTGATTTGGCGGAATTAAGCATCTGCATATCGGTTTAGCATTTTCCTCTAATGCTTGGTATTTCAATTATCATTTTGGGCGAATGGCGGTCTGGTTGTTGGAAATACAGCACATTTCTGATAATAAAGGGAAAAATTGCATATTTATCACAATACCAAGAACTTAATAAAAATATAAGAATATCGAGAAAGTATAATTTTTCAGTTCCCGATACCAGTATTAGTGTCGCAAAGTTTCTTTCGGACAACTGCAAGAAAAAGCTCTAGATCCTTAGAATACCGTTAACCGAAAATTCGAAGTTCATTTTGGATACCTTGTCAAATACACACAAATTTGAGTTTGATCGGCTAGTTTATATGATAACTATATGATACCTGATGCGATCTCAACAATTTCTTCGAAGCGCTGCCTCGGAGAATAAATCATGCGGAAATTCATGAAGATATTTATTTATTTAAATAAAAAAGTTTCCGATATAAAAACGACAGGGTGCAATAGCGCCTTGTGAAATAAGGCCTTTATTTCAAAAAAGGCTTTATTACACTTCATTATTCAATTTTAAATATTCTCAAAATAATACAAAATATTATAATTGTTATCAAAATGGATGTCCTGTCAATATTGCCGTGGATTTGAATAATGCAATACATTGCCGCAAAACAAATAAAAACTTGGTGCACAACCATGAGGCCCAAAATGAATTTATAAAGAAATTAAGTTTAATTAATTCCATAAAATTCGAATGCGCTAATAGAATGTCATTGAAAAGATCAAGTGTTCGTCAAGTGTATGATGAGAATTGCAAAGTGGCTAAAGAGTCTGCTCATTTGGTTGAATTTGGGAAAATGCGAAGGCAATTAATAAACATAAAATCGGAAGCCTTGCCAAAAGCATCTCAAAATTTCCGTGACATAATTTCAATTTTTGAAAACCCAGAAATTCGCAAGAATTATACAAATTCAAAATATGACAATGATTTGCCATTCTATCGTGGTACGGTGATAGAAGAGGATTTCGGTTATTCAATTTTTTGTGTCCCCTACAATGTGTAACTCAATAATGGATATGCCTACTGGCGAACCACGTCATTATTTAATAGATGGGACTTTTGGTGTAGTATCGATAAGTAGTTCCAATAGCTTTAAACAGCTGCTAATATTTCATATTGCTCATAATGAGCATGTAAGTATATTTTTTTAAAAATTAAATATTGTTGCGGTTAAATTAATATTTGTATATCTTTTTTTCAGACATTTCCTTTTATCTACATTTTAATGTCAAACAAATCTTTGAATGCATATATCCATGTATTACAATACATCCAAAGTAATATTTTTGACATGAAGCCCACAACATTCACCACGGATTTTGAGTATGGCTTAAGAGAAGCATTATCACAGATTTATCCACAAACAAAATTAAAGACATGTTGGTTTCATTTTACACAAGCTGTTCGAAGGAATGCTTCAAAACTTCCTAAGTTCATGTCGAAATTAAATAAAGATAATGATGTGAAAAAACTGTTTCGCAAATTTCTAATATTGCCGCTGTAAAAAGTATATTAATTGGGTATCTAAATCTGAAAAATTAGGCTATGAGTTATAATTTAAATAGCATTTTTGAACAGTTCATAGCATATTTCGAGAGTCAGTGGATGAAAAAGGTATATTCCATAAAATATTTAACACTACCGTTTTAAAAAATAACATATGTATGTACATATATAACTTCTTTCTTTTTAGGAAGGCGCATCGAAATTCTCCGTTTATAAAGAATCCAATAAAACTACAAGCTTAATAGAATCRTTCCATGGGCAATTGGGTAAATACCTTTCGAAAAACGGAAGTTTTTATAAATTCATACACCATTTACTAGATGTAGATGTGACAAAATCAATTGATTTTAAAAAATCATTGGACGGCAGTATTTCAATATGTGTAGCAAAATTAAAAAGGCAAAAAACGCGAGAAAATTTGATTAAAACTATCTTAAGAAATTTGGAAAATGGTATAATCAGTGTGAACGACTGTCTTAGCCAGTTAAGTTATAACGTATATAACGAGGTGTCTTTGAACGCGATTCTGGAACAAGATAGTATAACGACGACGACAGGTGTTGAGAACGATGAGGTTGCTCCAGTAATTGATACCTTACCATTTGTCCTGCCTTGCACCATTGAAAATACTTTGACATGCTTTATTCGTTATGAAAAACAAAGAAATATATTGTTATTGCCATGTAGTCATTTTAAGATTTGCAGTGTTTGTTATGAAAAATTGGACGCGGAAAAAAAGGAATTCTGTGTCAACTTTATGTCCAGTGTGTCGGACCATTGYTCAAGAAGCCAAAAACATTTCTGTCTAATTTTCTTTCGTTTATTTTGATTTGGGGTTCTTTTTTTGAATTATTAATATTCCATTAATTTTTCTTAATATGAAATTCTTTTTCTGAATTATTTATGTTCTATTAACTTTGGTTAACGTGAAATTTGTTTGTAACTATTCAATAAAATACAAAAAGAATTAGAATATTATTGTTTCATTAAAAAAAAAAATGAAGGGCAATAAGGCCTTTACGGCTTTATTTCTCTTTCGAAGTGTAATAAAGCGTTTTTTGAAATAAAGGTCTTATTTCACTTTCAATAGTGTAATAAGCCTTAAAGGCCTTATTTCACAAGGCGCTATTGCACCCCGCCTATAAAAACATGATTATAATTTTTCAGTTTGTGTGACAGCTACAGATGTATTATCACTAATATTGTATGTTTATTTTATGGGACTCCGACGTTTCTTTATGGGTGTTGCAAACTCAATATTCACTGTAATAGGTATCAAAATTAGTTCATATGTGTTCAGCTCACACTTAATATTAAAAAATAAGTCTTCACTAATTGGTCATTGGAAGGCACTGTTGGAGGAAGAACGTAAACAAAAATAACAATATGTACATCAATACATTGAGTCCTGAGGAAATTGGAACTTCTTTGGCATTATACGAGGAAAGATTCCACTGAAGGTTTGAAGATTTCAAAAAGGAACTGGACTTAGATTCAAATTGGATAAACTCTTTTAGACATTGCTCTTATAGAATTCCCAGAGATGATTTAGTGACTGATGCCCAGAGCATACTGAAATCATGTAGGGAACACTTCTCCAGCCAACTGAATGGCAGTGAAAACTGAATATCAGAAGATGGTGAACCCGAGTCCTCAATCGATGACGATAGAATGGATGTCTCATTTCTCGAATATGAAGAATTTCGAATAGCAATTACTCGTCTGAAGAACAGCAAAACGGCGGAGGCCAATGGATTGTCGGCCGAGCTATTCATAAATGGCGGTGAAGAACTGATAAGGAGAATGCATCAGCTTCCTTGTAGAACACGATCAGACGAAAGCATGCCCGACGATTGGAATTTAAGTGTGCTCTGCTCAATCCACAAAAATGGAGACCTCACAACCTGCGCTAAATACCGTAGGTTACCCCTCCTCAACATAGTATATAATTTTTTATCGAGCCTACTGTGTGAAAGATTAAAGCGGACATTCAACAAATTGATTAGACCCTATCAGTGTGGTTTCATGCCTAGAAAATCAACAACCGACCAGAGATTCGCCATCCTCCAAGTCTTGGAAAATACCCGTGAAAAGAGGATCGACACGCAACATCACTTTGTCGATTTCAAAGCTGCTTTTGACAGTTTTTATGCAGCTCTGTCCGAATTTGGTATCTCCGCAAAACTAATACGCCTGTGTAAACTGACGTTGAGCAATACCAAAAGTTTCGTCAGGATCAGATCAAACGAAATTTCAGACAAGGCGGCTTTTTCAATCTACTACTGGAGAAAATATTCGAGCTGTATAAAGGAGGTATAATCGTTTCTAAGTGTGTACAACTATTGGCCTACGCCTATAATATTGATACATTGAGACGGAAGCGATGCAAATGGCAGTAAACGAGGGTAAGACGAAATATCTCCTGTCATCAAAGAAACAGTCGTCGCACTCGCAACTAGGCTCACGTCACTGTTGACAGTCATAAATTTGAAGTTGTAGATAATTTCGTCTATCTTGGAACCAGTATTAACAACCACAACAAAGTCAGCCGTGAAATACAAAGCAGAATAAATCTTGCCAACAGGTGCTTCTTTGGACTGAGTAGGCAATTGAAAAGTATAGTTCTCTCTCGACGAACAAAGGCCAAACTCTATAAGTCACTCATTATTCCCGTCGTTTGCGCATTGCCCATGGCTAGATCATGTGGACCGTATGGATGAAAACACTCAAACTCTGGGAGTATTCGACGCATTGCCCGCCGGAGAAGCAGAGGAAGATTGGTGAAGAAGAGCGAAAAGGAAGAACGAATGGTGCGCTGCTGTAAATTTGGCTGTAACCGCATAAGCGGTGTCTACACCAATAAAGAAGAAGAATTGTAAGGTATTAAAAAGGTAACAGTGTTTAAAAATAAAGAAAGGCCGGATAAATAGGTCGAGACGATATCACTTGGACAGCTAATAGCTGATACGTTGTGGTCCTAGAACCCCTATAAAAGTGATCCTAAGGACTACATAGTTCGAACAAAATTGCGTCAAGATGAGATTTATTAAGGGCAAATATTTCAGTAAATGTCCCGCGGCGGAACGATCCAAGTTTTCCGTGATGTCGTTGAACCTTCGCTTTGCGGTAGTGCATATACTACTGTGATCAAATTGAAATGTGAATTCGTAATTTACACTACGCTTGTTTTTCGAATCTGTATATTGCTTCCTCATATCAATACGTCAAAATCTGGTCTCAGAAAATGCTTCGCTTTGTCGTACCATATTTCATCAGAATGCGTGCAATTATGAACTCAACACTATGCTACTCAGCAGTAGACTTAAATACTCTCAATAATATATAAACTTATTACTGGATATCTCCGCTGCTAGAAATCCACTCGTCGCTGCCAATTTGACGCTTCTGCAGTATTTAGCAGAAGTTTTTCCTAACACTTCCGACAGCATGTTAACATAACTGGCGTGTCTTTCCGCTACATTCCAGCCATTGACGAAATATTTACCGACACCTAATAAAAAAAATCTCTCTCGTACCAAATTATTAAACACGCTTGGCGTTAAATTTTTTTTCTATTTATTTTCAGTGAAGTTTCCGCTGACGGAAGCAATTTATGCCTTTTTGCTGGGAAGCTTTCCATATGAGCAACCCATTATGTGAACGGTTTATTTGGAATACGATTTGAAATTGATGCGCCTGTCAAAGCCCGAATTTAATAAAATTTGCTCGTTAAAAAGTAGCCTCTGCACACACTCATCTAGTTTATGGATGTGTGCTGAATTAGGGAGTTTATATTTACTTTCGCATTTAGAGTTTGCATGAAATGTCCGACACATAAACTCTTCAGTATCTAATTACACGTGGCTATGTGCAGCAATTTAATACGGAAAATGTCAGTAAATATCGTTATAAATTACTGAAATGTCCGAGTCTTTTATATATGTGTGTAAATATGTGCCATAATAACCAAAATATAGCATACTATGTGTAAGGAAAGAAAGCACGCGGCCGAGGTTCTGTTGAAAATTGAAAATTTGAAGTTGTAGGGCTTCTGCAATTAGTATAGGCTATTGGTACAGGTTAAGAATTATCCAAAAACTGAACGATTTAGTAATCGTCTCGCTTTTCGTTAGCACTTTCAAGCATTGTTAAAATATCAATAATATCGTTTATTTACTGTTATAATAATTATTGTCTGCTTTCACTCTTAAATCGTCTCCGTGTCTCTCTTCAAAAGCTTGGTAACTTTAATTTTATTGGGAGCTTATACAAACACTATAATTTCCTAAGTCAGTCTTGTAATGCTTCCTTTGCTGCGATAGTAATGCGGACTTGACAGCTAATGCGTGCTTCCGAAAGGGTTAACAGCTTGTCAACCACACCAGCCATAGCCGATTACGAATTTGTGTATATATTTAGTTATACTTTAGTACATATGGGCTTGTTTGAGCATTTGCGTGAAAGTACATATTTTACATAATATGTGTATAAATGTTTTTATGTGTAATTATATATTAACAAATCTGAAGTAAAAATTTGCGACTGATGTGCTAAGAGACCTGTGAGGTGAATGAGGTATAGTAAGTTCCATCACCTACTGTTACTTGTCTCATTCCCGAAGTACTTTCAAACATTAGGACCTACGAGATTATACGTGGAATTAACTTCGGCTAATTAATTACGGTATAAAGCCTATCAAAAGGTTGTAAACTCTTATCTAAGACTTAGGAGGCTAGGGGAAGTAATGATGGGATTTTTATTAAGTTTAAGGTCCACGAGACAATATTATCCGGAAACATACATCATCAAAAAACAACGTTTTCATTTTCCAAAATGGAAGTAGCGTTTATTGAACAAAATGATGCAATTATAGAAAATGCATTGCTTTAAAATAGCTGACATTTATTCAATACTTCCTCTGTTCTTTCGAGCTGCCTATAGCCTGACATCTATGATGGTAACTTGCAACTTAATATTCCGCATCTTCTACAGACAGCGACTTTCAGGTGTGTTCGAACGACCGAATGAAATACTTTTTTGTCGGTGAAAGTTTTCCTGATTTTGTAACTTTCATTAAATTTTAAACTTCCTCTATTGGTTTGGTGTCTGGTACTGTGAAGGCCAAGGTATTTCAGTACAGAATCTGCTTCTAAGTTTCGGATTATTGTATCTCACAATATTTACATGTATTTTTATCGCAACGCATTCCAGCTGACTTCAGTAAACCCTTTTGAAACGATTTTATCATTTTGGTTTAACCCTTTCACCCCTGAGTTTTTTTCGAAATCAGGCGGGGTTTTCATCATTACGACAGCAAATTCTGTAGTATGACTAAAATGTAAGATGTTTGGCATACCTGAAAAATCGGATATCCTTACGGTTATCCTGGGATATATAATCCGARTAACATTTATAGGTGGGACGCATAAGTCACAATAATACCAAAAGTAACAAAAAATGAAATATCAACTTTTAATAAAAAAAATAATGGATTTCACTGTTTATTCATTTTTCCTTTTACAAATTTAAATCACTTATGAAAAGAAGCAAAACATTTAAAACATAAAGCGTTGTTGCATCCAGAACAGACGTATTTGGTTCTGGTTTCCTTATTTTGTRAAGTGCAATGAACGCATCGGCGACGAGAAGGYTGTTCAATAGGAAGATGATCGCCAATACTTAGACGTTCAGTTCGTGATCGATTTGCTGGTCTTCCCCCACATTGACGTGTTGTGAGCTTTTTGTGTTTTATTCCTTCACCTATCATTGACTCGGTTAATGGCACAATAAATTGAATGAGCGAAAATTTACGGCGTTGACGTTGTGTAAATATAATCCAAGCGTTAACTACAGCTAGCATAAAAATCTTGTAAAATACCTTTTTCCACCATTTTTGCGACTTACGATTCATATCGTATATTGCAGCCTTCTGATCTGCTAAGTCTACGCCCSCCATTATATGWTYGTAGTSTGCAATAGCTAGTGGACAATTAACTTCTAATTTAGAACCATCTTTTTGTTGCTAACTTTAGTTATAGCAGGCATATGTTAGAAGCAAGCAGGACTTCTTTCGAATCCATCCATTGAGCAGCCATTATATAATAGCAATTTATTTGGAAGAAAGTCAATTCCATCGTTTTAGACGTCCACTAAATACAGGAGTCTCTTTACGCGTTCGTATATATGTACCAATCGCAGGGAATGGTATGGTCTTTAGCAAATTCATTGAGGTGAAAAATCTACCAAACGCTAAAACAACGTTTTTCTCACGAATGCCTGCTGTCAAGTTTTCTACAATCCGTTCTCCCAGAGTTCCATTCAGATTAGAGGATGTGTCTTTTCCAGTATATACATTGACACACATGGATTGCGCACTACTTTCACTTCGCGCTGCTGGGAATGTTTTTTTATGCATGATACAACTTCCGATATATAATAATCCTTAGCTGCATTATCGGGCTTATTACAATCATTAAAATACATCTTGGCCATCAGTAAAGTGAAACGATCGCGAGAAATACTCTTTTTTATCATATAGTTTCCCATAGATTCATGTTTACTCCATTAATCAGCAATTGATGGTAAGCGGTTGTAGTGCATTACCAAAGTGACTCCTAAAAAAAGCATAATTTCTCTGTTTAGTATTTGAATCCTTTGGTTTGTGCACTCTGCAATACGCATGTGTAAACTTTTTGGAAAGAGTTTCCGAAAAACGTCGAGCTCGGAAGAACCATGAGGAAAGACAACAAGAACTTCATCCGATTTTTCTACGGGCATTATATACTTCGGTTCGAAAATGACGCCGGTGTCAAACTTTGTCCAGCTACATTTATTGCCTAATGGCTGATCCTCACTGTTCTCTAAAGAATTAAGGTGATCGCCTAAAACGTGACCGTCATCGTCACAACTCTGATTCAGAAGAAGACTCATCACCTGATTTGCTTACATATTTAGCGTTTGCTACAGGAACTTCCGCATCTTCGTCATCGTCATCCGATGGTTCATAGCTAGACTCAGAGGCACTAAAGTCATCGGCCATATCGTCGCTATCCTCTTGTAAAAAATAATCAGCAATTTCGTTCTCACCCAATTTTTTTCTTGTAGACATCTAATGATATAAACAAATATTGGGATATTATTATCCCAAACAAATGCATTATTGGGATTATATGTCCCAATGTAGTTACAAATATAAAAAACTTACCTTTTTCAAACCAATTTGTTTCGTAAAGCAAGCGGAATATTACGAATAAAAATTGAACCAGATAGACGTTTCACATTGAAATACAACGCGTGACTGATGAAATTTCGCAAAATGTCTGTGCAAAATATTCGATAACGGGAAATTGATGTCAATAATAACGGAATGCGGTTACTGATCATCAAAGAAGACTTCAAGGCTTTATTGGGTACATTTCAATGCGTAATTGGCTCAAAATTAATAGTTATACACATGTTTGAAGTTTGCTGGGACATATTGTCCCAGTAGGGGCGAAAGGGTTAAGGTTTTCGGTGAAGAAGAAATCCAGGCTCGGAGAAGCATAAATAAACATGTACCTTTTGAAGGTGCTTACACCACTCTGGTTGATGATTTACTGCGTCCAATGCAACCCTTTTGCGTTTTTGAAGGTTTGATGCCTAATCCCTACAGTCTGTTCCGTGTTTAATTTATTATTTCCCCTTTCAACCAGCATTTTTTAGCTTCTCTTAGACTGAGCAATGGTTTCTTCCTAAAGTGGAGAACAATTGCTCTGTCCTTGATTTTACATGTCACGTGACTCCTCTCTCTTCTTTGCTGGTCATCTGCGTTTCCACCTTCTCCACAAAATTCATACCACCTCCTCTCAAATGTATAACCAGACTTAAAATACCATACATATTTTTAATAGGCAATTTCCGACCTTCAAAGGCATTTTTAAAATGCTTCTTATACTAATTAAAAACTAATTTTTCTTATTTCCCGGCTTGACTAGACGAAATTTTATGCGTCAAGGATCGTCATCGAATATGCGTTAGTTTGCAAAATAAAAATATCCTAGTAGAGGTACTTGTCAAAAGCCTTTTTTGACAGATCACGTGTGAGTCGTAGCAAGCTCTCAGGTTACTTTTACTCAGTATTGTTTTGCATCTGATCATGGAAAGACTAACGCTTGAATTTCAACTTTATTACGAAAATTCACGTTCTGTAAATAATGTATTTTACAAGCTTCGTTAAATATATGAGCAACAAAATCGGTGAACACACTATTCGCAGCACCATCATCCATCTTAAGATCCAGCATTCATTATTGGATAATATGCAATCGAATAGACCACGTCCAGCCAGTCGTACCTAAGAGTGTACACGAAGACCGTGGAGAGTCAATTCGGCGCTGTTCGCACCAACTCGGACTGACGTAAGTTAATTTTACATAGCGTAAAAATGATTCAAATGATATATTTTTGAGCTGCCCCGAGTTGTGCTCTCCTTATTAATACTTTTAAGACTTACTTATTACATGGATCTTACTACTATTTGTACTAAATAATATGGTCCCGGAGGTCTAGAAGAATCGATTTTTTTAGATAGTTCGAAAGTATAATCCTTTAAGAATATACTGTAAAATTTTTGGAAGGATACTCACATCACTTTATCTTCTACAGCCGTTTTAGCAGGTAGCGTGCGGTCGAGGGGCTCGATGGTTGGATGCTTTGTACGTAATTATCTCAAAACTACTTTTTTGGCGTGCCGTTGAAGAAAAAAAAATCTATCCATCTGAATCTATTGAAATTTTAATATGGTATTTATAAGTTCAATGTCTATCGCTGGAACTACGATCAAATTTTTATTTTAAGAACTTCGATTTTTTTTTTTCGATCTAAAACTGGTCCAAAAATAGCTGTTTTAAGAATCTGAACTTCAAAAGCGCGAAATTTTTTTAATTTTCAATATTTTTTTTGCTGTAGTTCCAGCGATAAATGCACTCTTACTGATTAATAATTTATTTGGTTTTTATGTTTCAGATGTTCAGAAGAGTCAAAATCAACAACGGCAAGAAGATGACTCCCTTTCAAGATAGCCTTTTTAAGCTTTGGACGCCATTTTTAATATTGTTAAAAAAAAATTTTATTTAACAAAAAAATATTTTTGTATAAAGTGTATAAATAAACTGTAAAAATAAAATTTAAATCCTATTAACCTTAAAAAAACAAAATCCAGAAAACATCCATAATTTGAGGGTTCTAGACCACCGGGACCCCTTATTACTAGCTGATATTTTATTTAGATCTAATATATTATTTGTGTAGGTTTGACTACATAAATATTAGTGCTATTTGTTTACTAGTAGATAATTATTTGCGAGTTTATTGTTTATTGTAGTGATAGTGTATTCCTATTGTTTTGATTGAAAACACATCATCAATGTTGTTTTGATACACTTTGCTTACATATACTAGGCCGTCAAATATCTCCCTTCCGCCTTTTTGTATTTTGAATTTCGCGGCTATGTAAGTTAATAATTGCCTTTTTGAATGATTTATTGATGCCGATAAAACTCGCCTTTTTCAACTCAACTTTACAACTGATTTCTTAAACTGCTTGTTTCTCACTCTAAACTTACAAAACTAGTCTGCTTTAGGTGTCAGTCTTGTTGCCACGAACGAGCTGCATAAAAGAGCTCGGCTTAACTGCCGTAAGCGTGGGTGTATTTTTATCATAGTCCCGATATTTTGGCGCATCAGCAACAAGAAAATGTTGAGAGCGTTGGTACGCTGTTGTAAAGTGCAATTGCTTACGCTGATGAATAATGTATGTGTGTTGGTGCGCAGCTGTCGGTAAAAAACTAGCCTGCATTATCTCAGTGGTGTTGCAGCATAAAGAGCTTGGGTTGACTACCGTAAGCGTGGGTGCATTTGCGTTGATTATTGATTATTATATTAATTATTGATATTTGAACTAAATCCGATCATTGTAACAATTTTTATAAAGCATTGAATAAAGAAAAAAAAAAGCGGTAAGGAGATATTTGACAACCTAATATTATAAGGAATATGTACGTTCCTTAACTTCTATGGAACGACTTGGCGCATTCTACGTCGAGAGGCGTACTAAATACAGCTTACGCTCGACTTTCCCAAATGACATCGCTTCATTATATGGGCTCTTGAAAAGTTCCAAAAAAATCTAACGTGTTCCAACCAAAATTTGTTCAACAATGAAGGATTCTTCTTGCTCAATGCGTATTTAAATAAACAAAATTGCAGCATTTTGAACGAAAACCAACCTGAAGAGTTGACATTAGAACCAAATATTTGATGAATAAAATCTAAGCTTCGGATGTCGTTTGCTTCTGTCTTTTATAGGTTACCAGTCGAAATACTCGAATGAGTCATCGAAAGTTTTACTCAACTTAGCCGGGACCAACATTTGAAAAACATAATCTTCAAAAAATAAATGGCAAAGAATACGCTTTCGTATGACAATAAACATTCTGTGTTTTTCTTTAAAAAGTCGGGAACCCCGAAATGGTTCACCCTTTATTTACATTCACAAAAAAATAGCTTCAAAAAATAAGATCACATGACCTTGGAAGCCAATCAATTTAATCTGTCTTGCTCGCCGATTTATTTAGTCCAATATGTGGTTTTGGCCATGAGGGTATAACCTATTACCTGCCAGTTATAACACTGGTTTACAGCAAAAATATTCCATGAACGCCACTATCTAATTTGTATGTGGAATCGCTCGCTGATTTCGAAAATCGAATAAATTTTTTTTTTTATGGATATGTTTTTGAGATATTTGCAATTTACCGTTATTCGACCGAAGAAGAAGGTGTCTTCATTTAATCATGTATATCTCACTGACCAGTAGAGCACTCTTATTGCAAATTATAGAAAATAAAAGTGAATGAAATTTCCTAAAAATATTGTGTACTCCATTTTTCACATGATCAAATAAATATATCCAAGTCGCTCAAAGTCAATGTATACGTATATGCGTATGTAGTGTGTAAAGTAGAGGTGGGATATCTAGCTATGCGCTGTTTCTGTTAAGTATTTTCATGTCGATTTTAGTTTTTATAAACTCATTTATTTATATAATAGTAATATATATTAAAGCAATGTGTTATTTTTGCCTTAAGTTGATGTTCGAAATGACTATGTGTTCTGTTTTGTCGTTTGTTTAGTTTAGGATCGGTTTCTCTTATGAGAAAATAACAGCAGTCACCCATCATACCGACGTCCCAGAAACCTTGGTATCAATTCTCAATTAATTTCATTTGCTGGTGAAACCTTTCGCCATGCTCATCACTTTCGTCTCCGAGATTTG
>NW_017537179.1:1401825-1403251 GCF_001853355.1 Bactrocera latifrons | reverse complement strand
AGCTTGATGTGCAATGGCGGAAGAATGATTTTTTCCTTCTTTACAAGTGGGACGTATTTGATATTATCCACACCAATTGTAAATTCAACTCTTTCCGGCCAATCCTCAATTCAATACTGGTCTTTACGAGCTCGGCTATCCCATGTGCAGAGAAAGCAGCAGTGTTTTGTGTAGCCTTTTTATAGACCTCATAACATTCCAACGACTTTAAGATCGGCACATATTTTCCAATCATGCTCTTCATATTTGATGAATTTTAACACTTTCTCATTACCTCGTATGTTTCCTTCGTGTTTACTGCATGCGCGATCCGGATCGAGGGCTTTTTGTTGCCATTATGCAGTAATACGGCCTTCAAGCTCAGTTTATAGCTGTCTATGAACAATCGCCTCTCCTCGGAATCATATGGTTGACCAAACTCTTTGAATAATCCTGGAATGTTTTTGCAATAGCATACGTTGTCTTCCTTCGTATAGTGTTTGGCAAATGGTTCGTGRCGATTTCTATAATATGTCACCTTAACGTGGGGTGACACGAATTGAAATTTTTGCATACGAGAGGCATGTAGCTCAGCTTTTTCCTTGGATAATTCCAAATCTCTAATCCAATCGTTTAGTTGCGYTTGTGATAGAACGTTTCTCTCGTTTTCCATTAAAAATTCATTACAACTTGATTTCCCATATTCAGATGATCTTTCAGATACTGCTGTTGACAACGAAACTGGAAACGCAACTTCAGCTGAATGTGGAACTGGCAATGAAACGGTAGGTACGTTAGCATAAATCACTTTTCTTGATTTTCCAAAGCCAAATGCTTTTGTCATACAAATATAACAATCTTCTGAGTGGCATGTAGGTTCTTGCCATATCATTGGTACATTAAATTTCATGTATCGCCTGAAAAAGAAAAAAATTAAAAATTACTATTAAGTAAAAAGAAGCATAGTTTCATAATTTTAATACGTACTTTGTTGATCCTGATGATCATTGAAGCAATATTATTCGACAAAAGGAACACAAAATATTCGGAGTACATGGTTTATCAATATTTTTAGGCTCAATACCAAAATATTTTGAATATGTAGATTGGATCGAATCTCTAAACTGCCTCCGATGCCGTACAAGAGTATATTCACCGCATATGTAACAGAACATATCCAGATCGTTGGTACACTCAAATTCTCGCGTACGTTTACTCATTTTATTTTTAAAAATATCTCACGGTTTCTTAAATTCTGGAACCGGCCAGCCTTACAAATATTGTGAACTTTCAAGGGGCATTTATCCTTATATATATATTTGATTGCGAAAAAATAAAAAAAAAAGGAAAACCTACCTAAACAAAAAAGTTTCTTCATATTAACGAGCCGGGAAAAGAAAATACTACCTGCTGTTGATGTTGGCCTTAAAAAAATTAATGAATTTAC
>NW_017537179.1:1395221-1401290 GCF_001853355.1 Bactrocera latifrons | reverse complement strand
AGGCCTATGGAAAAATGGAGTACACAATATTTTTAGGAAATTTCATTCACTTTTATTTTCTATAATTTGCAATAAGAGTGCTCAACTGGTCAGTGAGATAAACATGATTAAATGAAGACACCTTTTTTTTTTGGTCGAATAACGGTAAATTGCAAATATCTCAAAAACGTATTCATAAAAAAAAATTTATTCGATTTTGGAAATCAGCGAGCCATTTCACATACAAATTGGATAGTGGCATCCGTGGAACAAAAAACAAATTCAAATTTGTGATCCAGTGTAATCGATGTTCTCTTTTCTATGGCGGTCACAATTAAAGGTATGGAAGAGGTTGGCTCAATTTTTAGCATGATCAATTACCTACTAGCATACTATTCACATCAGAACGTACAATTTCGATTATAAATGAATCGAGACAGTGCAAATATATCCATTCCAGTATATCAAAATTACAAGTATAACAGAATATCAAAATCGTTTCGCCAAATAAAGGACCTTGAATTATGTGGCGAAATAATTACTTCCTCAACGCATTCATTGCGGCATGCGTATACGTTACGAATGCCACTTTACTCGCATGCTTTTCCGTCATTGACCTACAACTACTCATTCTGATGCCACCTTTAGCTATATAGAACGTGAGTTTTCAAAATAATTATTGCGAGTATTAAGTGTTGGTATTTACGTAGTTATTCTTCAAAGTATAATGAACAATGTGTTTACTCTGAGAGCTGGTTTGAGAGTATTTATCCAGGAAACTTTAATGTCCTAAGCTCACTCGCCATAATTATAATTTAGACGTTCTGTTAATCAAGAAAACGTGTTAAAACCCCTGGAGCTCTCAATCTCTAATTTAAGTTAACCCAAATTTGTTTAAGGAAATGCAAAATATTAACTCGGACAGCACAAGCTCACCAAACGCAACGGGTGAAAAAATAACGGAATAAATACTCTTATCTAAATCCTTGCGCTTATATCAAAATTGTGTTAGTGGTCACTAAACAACTTTAGCCATTCCAAGAAAATGGGTTCAAAAGTTTCGCTCTTGTTTCATAAAAGAGAAATGCAATACTCAGATAACAAGTACGTTGATATTTTTGTGAGATCTTATCAAAAGTTTCTTTAGTTTGATGGCAGCTGCTACAGTAGCGCAGACTGCGGCTTAAACACAAGCAAACGCATATCTATCTCTATATATTATATACTAATGTTTTTGTAGAAAAAAAAAATAATAATAATACAAACTTAGTCAGAGTTAAGAGAAGTACTGAAAAGTACAATGGCTCAGTAAGCTCGTCAAACAAACTTAAAGTTGCCTGCTGGTTAAGTGGTATGTCTGGTCAAAGTGTGATGAAGTGTACACATAAAAGATAAGAATATTTTCTTTACAAACACTTGTGAAAACTTTTGAGAGAAATAGGATAGTGAAAGGAAATTTAAGTTCGCTTGAAACCGAACTTGGTAACCAATTTTCTCATTTTTTTGAACCATTTGACCATCCTAAGGAAAAATTGCCTAATATGAGTTTTGCAAAGAGGGCTATCCTTCTCAAAGAGATTTGCCGCAGAAATAGTTTTGTCTGCCTGTACCTATTTTTAGAAGTCACGTTCCAGTTCTAAAAATGTTATATGTTTTATTTACATATTTCCAACTATTGCCATAAATACATTATTAAAAAACCCAAATTCATTCTTTGCGAAATAATTATAAGAGACAAGTAATTCTATTTCTATTTAATAGTGCAAGTATATATAAATTTATATATATATATTAGGGTGGATAAAAAAAAAACATTTTTTTTCTTCGTTTGGTACTCTGAAAATAGGCTCCTAGACACCTCTAAGGAAGTCTCTCTAAGAATGAGTTCTTAATTGTAACGGGAAGGGCCTCCTACTTACAATTTTCTATTTTTTCTTGTTATCATATAGAAAACTTTATATCTTGCTTCCAACATCTTGAAAAAATATCTTGTTCCCCAGATTTTGTAGGAAATTTAATGCTCTACAAAAAAGGCCCACGATTTTTTCGTAAACCCAATCAAAAGATATTTACGGTTGAAATTTGATTATTTTTCGGAAAAATTTTTATTTCTTATGAATTTTATAACTCCATGAAAAAAAGTCATTAGGCATGATGAAACGTACGTGCCAGAGCATTAATTATAGATTTTCTATGTTATTGAAGGCGCCCTCTATGTCTAGAAATGCAGCCATGGTGTATTGTTTGTGTTGTAGTGATTTTTCAATTACACTTATCACCTCGTGAAGGGCAGTTTCGGTTTTTCGGCCCTTTATGTACGCATGTTGGGATTTCAATAAATTCTCCGCTATTATTGTTCTTACGTGTAGATCTATTAGCCTTTCTAGTAAATTCAGCATAAAGGACGTAAGGCTTATGGGTCTAAAATCCTTGACATTTTCGTGTGTACGTCTGGCTGGTTTTGGAAGGAACACAACTTTACTTCTCTTTCCACTTCTTGGGATGTAAGATAGTTGTAAGCTAGCTTTGTATATATTTTCGAGCCTTTGAACCATTGGTTCTACTAGTTTTTGCAGCATTATGGGCATAATTCCGTCAGGACCTAACGCTTTAAATGGTGTAAAACTATTTATGGCATATTTGATTTTGCTTTTGTCTACTATTTGGCTTCGATAATCAGCTGCGTTCAACGGTGGTTCTGGTGTTTGCTGACTCCCGGGGAAGTGCCGGGACCTCCAGAGACTCTTTTGCCGAGGACGTTCAAACACTTTCCTCCGCCCTAATGTAGGCAGTATTAATATGATCTTTGGATAGCATTTTGCTCAGCCTAGCGGTTTCTCTGCAACTTTCTATCGATGTGGAGAAAGATCGTCATGAGTCGTTTTTAGCTTTCCTAACTGCTTTTTTGTATCTTTTCATAATATCTGTATATGGTTGCCAGATTTTTGTTCTAAAACTCCCATTAAAAGCTTTCCTTAGTTGTGTTCTCAAATTCTTGAGTTCACTGTTCCACCAAGAAAGAGACTTTCTCTTTTTCAAAACTGTTAGCGAAGTGAATTTATTGAAAGTTGTTGTTAAGATTTTTTCCACCTTCTCTACTTCTGAATCTAGTTCCTTTTCAAGACATTTTGTTGCTGTACTGGTAAATTTTTCCCACCTGTTTTTTTTGGGTTCGGATATGGGAGAGGAGCACTGTATCTATCGCGGATGCTGAAAAGTATCCAGGAGTGATCCGACATGGAAGGCTCATCGGATACCCTCCAGTTATCCACAACGAGACTGACTGTGTATGTTGATAGCGTGAGGTCTAGCACTTCCTCCAACCGCGGAAACCTATCAGAGCTTGGGAAAATAAAGGTTTGCTTATCGCCCTTGTTGCATATACTTAGATTACTATTCAGAACATACTGCAAGAGTGACTCACCTCTGGTGTTGGTCTTCGTCATGGGCCAAGAGACCAAGAAGAAGGGCTTTTCCTTCTCTTCCACCTTCACCAATGTGATATCTGCGGTGCTATAATTAGAAAAAATAACTGCATTTATACTTCTATTGATAAGAATGAATGCCCTTGTTTTTCCTTTGTTCCATGTATAAAAAATTTTATAGTTGCTGCTGTTTAGCCCTTTAATGGTGTCTTCATTAGCCCAGGACTCTTGTACTAGGCTGATGTCGATGCCCTCCTCGTTCATGAGGGTTGGTTTATCTGCACGCATCTTATGTTATTGGTCATCTCGGGTTTCTTCGATTTCTTAGCAATTGGCTGGCATCGTCAACCTCTTCCGTGTCGTCTTCGTCAGCCACTTTGTCGCCTTGGAAGATTTTTAACCTGGCCTTGCGAATTCCGAAGCTGATTTTATAGTCAGTCTTCTTGAGAGCCTCAATGAAAATGGCCACCAGTATTGGTTTACTTTCTTTTTTCGGTTTTTCCTCCTCGATCGGCTGCCGCTCATCTATACCAGGTATAGATTTGTTCTGCTCAGGAGTTTTTCGCGTAGCTCCTCTACAGGGGGTAGCCAAATGAGAGCCGAGGTCTTCTCACAATGTCCTTGGCGGGTATAAGCCTCAATTGGAGGCCTACAAAGGCCTTGCTGATTTTAGTAACACTACCCGTCAGGAAATCTAGCGAGGCCTGGTCCGCGCACTTGATGACCCTGTAGTTCCTGAGGGTCTCAGAGAAGTCAAACTCTGGGTGAGGATCCGCAAAATTGTCGAGTACAAATCTTAGCACCATACTCGACAATTTGACGTCGATCTCCACCCGTCTTTCCTGTATAGTGCTCGGAGAGGAGGAATTTCCATCTATGATGACCACTTGCACTTGACTTCTGGTACCGATTTTTCCTCAGTTGACTCTGGGTTTCTGCGCTTCAATTTGTTTTCTCCTTTAGCCGCCAGTGCACTTTGATTGGTGCTCATGGCAGCTTTGGAGGTGGACGCTTTTATACCTCCGACGTCGCCCGGCATCGGAGGGTCGATACTTCGAATACTTCGATTAGCTAAGTCGAAAATTCTAAGAGTTTCAACGATATTTACATTTTGGACTAACATTTCATACTGTTATATTTGAACTTGTTTCAATATAAATATTTATTATCTTGGAATGGAAGGTGCGCAATAAGTTAATAGAAATTAAATGAAGCGAAGAAAGAAGGAAAACATTAAAATATATATTAAAAGCGCAAAGAAGAGTCATAATACGAAGTTCCACATTTTTGCACTCTTACATGTGGCGAACATACTCGTATAACATATTTATTTGTACTTAAGTATGTTTTCATACCAATATTCTTCTAAGCTGATACTGATGCACATTGATCCCTATAAAGTCGGCGTAGAGTAAAATCCATATGTCTTTTCATTCATCAGGTGTATGTCCATATATACGGGTATGCATTGTATGTGTAAGTAAGTGCTTGTGTGTGGCTTTCTCCATCATTGACTGCCAATAAAGTTACAAAATGGAAATCACCAACAGCGACAAAGGGAAATCAATTTACGCTTACTTCAAATGCAGGTGACGCGGATACTTTGAACACACGCATATACTATATAAATACATATATATGTATATATATATATACATAGGAACTGTAAATAGGCGCAAAAGGTGGGCGACATCTTCCGCGTTTTCTGTGCCTTGAATAGAAGTGCTCTGCACGAATAAGCGAACGTTTTTTAGCGCCGCCAACGTAATATTTTGGAACTTTGTAGCATAAGTGATTTTGAATTATTGTAAAACGAAATTCAATTATTTGCGACAATTTTCGGAAAGCTTTGTGCATTGTCACACAATATTGGCAGCATACTGTTAAAGGTCGCGCAACCAAAAACCTTCGCAAAATTGATTGGATGAAAGCGGAATGATTTCGAGTAAACGAAATTTAGCGTGCTTTTTAAATAGGAGACGCCACAATTGCGACATCTAGAGGTACGTGGGGGAGAATTTTCATAAATGATTTTGATTATAGAAACATTCGAAAGAAGAAATGACGCAATGAAAAATTAAAATAATGTTATTAGCGTATAACTGAGGAGAATGCTCCCGATAAATGAGAAGATTATCTAATCGAACTTCGTGATATACATAACTGTTTCCGTTCAATAAAACTGAAATAATTTCGATTCCATTTCTCAAAACTTCATAATTTTCTTATTTAAATTGCGGCAAATAGCTTTCAGAGGCGACCTCCATAACTAATAAAAAAAAAACAAGTAAGGAAGGGCTCAGTTCGGGTGTCACCGAACATTTTATACTCTCGCATGATAAAATGATAATCGAGATTTCAGGCGTGGTTGTGAACCGATTTCACCCATATGGGTACATGTCATCAGGGTGTTAAGAAAATATTATATAACGATTTTCATTGAAATCGGTTGAGTACTTTCTGAGATATGGTTTTTGGTCCATAAGTGGGCGACGCCACGCCCATTTTCATGTTTTAAAAAAAGCCTGGATGCAGCTTCCTTCTGACATTTCTTCCGTAAAATTTAGTGTTTCTGACGTTGTTTGTTAGTCGGTTAACGCACTTTTAGTGATTTTCAACATAACCTTTGTATGAGAGGTGGGCGTGGTTTTTATCCGATTTCTTC
>NW_017537179.1:1377708-1394806 GCF_001853355.1 Bactrocera latifrons | reverse complement strand
ACTCGTCACCCTGATCACTTTGGTATATATAACCCTATATCTGACTCTTTTAGTTTTAGGACTTACAAACAACCGTTATGTGAACAAAACTATAATACCCTCTTTAGCGAGAGTATAAAAACTCTGACGCAAAAATTTGCGACTGGTGTGAAAAGAGTCTGTGAGGTATTTGCGGTGCCCTGAGTACGAATTTGAGTTCAAAAATTCTCCATCATGTACAGTTATTTTTGTCATTTTAATAAATAGTGGTGGTTTGATCTCTACAGCCCTTGACTATAACATAAAAACTCCTACGTCTTGGGAAATTATTATTATAGTTTTCAGTTTTAGCAACCCAAATTAACTAGAAACAGCACAGTCGCAAAATGACTGTAAACTGGTGTAATCCACTCCTACAATTTTTTTCTGTAATATAATTCAACTTCTATCTTCTCTTACTTTACTTTTCCTCTTCCTCAATTTCAACTGTTTAAGCTCAATACTTCAAAACATTCGCTACAATTATTATTTAATTATAGCCAGCTTGCTTAGAGTTTTCTTTCAGGATTAGATCCTCACAACAACTCTTTCAAAATTTGTGTAATATTTAATAGACGATCTTGTCCGCAGCGATTATTTTATTATTTTAACAACCATGTCATTACATCGCCGCAAAGTTCCCTCTGAATCAAATACTAGTGAACTAATAACATTTTTATATTCCAAACATTATCAGCGTTCAGGTAATGTTTCCATTCCGCAAACATCAAGTAGCCGTTCTTCTCGCCTTCTTAAATTTACCACAAATTTATCCTGACAAACCATCTTTTAGTGTTTTCCTCTTAAGAACAGTCCTCATTCGATTTGATACATTTATACCAGCGCTTCTTCCAATCGTCGAAACACTCATCAAACTGGACTGTGGGGATAGCCTTTAGTTCTTTCTGCGATTTGCATTTATCTTTTCTTTTGTTGTAAGGTTTTTTATTTTTGGAAATTTTGGAGATTATCTGGGGAAAACATAGGCTGGGGAATTGTTAGAAAATTGCTTTTGTCACCTTTTAACAAACAAAATCGTCAAGCTCATAAAAACAGGTTATCAAGCGTAGCGGCTGCTACAGATGAAGCAAGCAATGAATGAAGCTAAAAATTGTATCGCACTTTAGCATGGTATTGGCATGCATATTAACATAATAAAATGAATTTTCCATGGAATCTCCAAACCCGCGAATTTTAATTTTAGAGCTTCTCGTTAATTTTTGAACACATCACATTTCTCTTTTTATATCATTTCCAGTTATTAGCACTTATATTTTCGCAACGTCACAAATGAAATGCCTTAAGTTCCTACTAATCATTATTCGTTTAATTTCTTGTTTACAAATGAGAGGTAAAACTGGCCGCAGCATGCAATCATTAAACACGCTCTAACAGAGATGTCTGTATGCTTATGTTTGCAAGGAAAACCAACACATCTGAATCTCGATTATTTCATTATCGCATTTCGCGAAATTATAGATTGCCTTTTGACCTATGATTTTTGAGAGATTATTTCCCCATTATTCCGCTAAATACCTTGGTACACATTGTAAGCCTAGTGCTTAGTTTCATTATGATTTCATGTTACAAAATGAATTAGGGACATTTATTGAGTTGAAGAGAGGTATTCTTTGAAAAGTGCGAGGGGAGCACCAATCGTTGGGATTTAATGAAAGACAAATTGCGTACCGATTCAATTTGATTTCTACTTAATTTTTTGAAATATTTTATATTGTCTTTCTAGAGATAAGTATGTATGGTATATATAAGTATATTAAGTGAAAGTGAAGAAATCCCTATGTAAACTTGAGTTACTCCGAACCATATTTTATCCTTAATTTCTTACTTATTAAACTTCATTGCAACATCTCATATGATGATATATGTTATAATCATATTACTTACACTAAACGTCTCAACAAGTTTGGATAAAAGTCATTCCATTGAATATATGGAGACTAGTAGAAATGCTTCATCCATTTTCGGCGTTGAACCAGATTAGATACAGGTCTGAAATTATTTAGTTTGCCAAAAAACACGGTCACCAATTGTTATGGCATTATCGAAGAATACTGATTTACTAATTTTTGAAGAAAGATTTCATGCGGTACTCTTACCTGTTTCGTATCGTTATTATGGTTATTTATCTATAATATTTCGGTTCGGTTTTGCTAACTTTGCAACTTTACTAAAGGTAATTATGGAAAAGTTACGTACCATTGATTCAATTCTTTCCTTTGTTGAAAAGCCGCAATAATATGATTTGACGAAAATCATTTTAAACACCGCAGGTCTACGCCGATATTGAGACTATTATAGGCCAGAGAGCATATTTTCATTGTTTGAGAGCGCAACTTCGTCTAAGCAGTTAGTTATTAAAAATGGTAGGATGAAGGCAGTAATTAGTTCTTAAAAAATCTAGGATGAAGGCAGTGATTGTGTATACCATTTGAGATAACAGCTAATGGCCATCTTTTGCAGCAATTAACCAACTAAAAGTTGTGATATTAATTAGAAGCAACTGAATACGTCTGTAAAGGAAACTACAAGAACCAAGGCCTTTTATATTCTCGAAGTAAGATAAGCATGACGGATTTTAATTTGAATTAAAATTCCTTCAAATTTCTACACCTTAGGCCCATGTTTGAACTAGAGTTTTAATTCCAAATACGTTAAATTCAACATGCCTAAATCTTTACAGTACAATGAGTAAGCAAATCAACTTTTATTATCTAAGCTAGATGTCTGTAAGTGAAATAAACTTGTAGCTAACGCTTATACTAATACTACAATACAATATATATAAATATACAATATACACAATATATGTGACTTCTAAAGTTGCTTTTCGGTAACAAGAAATCATCAAAACCGTAGAATGGATTTCAAAAATGTATACACAGGGTTTGTTCGAAAAGTAATAGGACTGATTTTCTTCTCCCTACAGCGGAGATGTGCCCTCCCAGACTCCTGGATCCGTATACATATATATCTTAGTAAAGTTTTCAATTACCTTCTTCTTGGCCTTTCTTCTTCAGATTCTTCTAATGTGTCCATTCAACTTTCAGAGTATTCACAGTGAAACCAAACGAGATTCGTTCTTATCGCTTATCATAGCTGTTAAAGCAGCATCCACCAGTTTAATCAGTGTTTTTATGTGTATAAATACGTATACGTTGGATTGCAGGTGCCGACTTTTCATTCTGGATTTTAAGTGTGTGGTTTAATGATTACAGCACTTACTTTTGCGGCGCGCTACGAGAGATGTACGAGAGCGTTATCGACCGTTGAGAAAAGCGCTGCGAGAGCAATATTTCGAGCTTCAGTGACTTTTGTTTACACATAGGAAGCAAATAGTTTTTATTTATATATGATTTGTATTTATTTATATAGTGAAATAAGCATTCATATATTGGGATAGATACAGCAACAACAGCTTTCAAAGAGAAACAATTCATTATAGTATTATTTAAGTCATGTAATATAACTGTTATTGAATCTCTTTGGCATAAATACAATTTTTTCTGTGAAAATTAATGAGTTTTGACTTTTTTTATAGATGTTCAACAGGTAGATTCATTTGATCGGGCCCTTGTAGGGTGCTCTCAGTCAGCAGCGCACAGTGCTTGGGCCTCAACTTGTTTGCTACTTACGAAGCTGGCTCATTGGCTTAAGTGTGCACTTCAACTTGTTGCAGCCAAGCAAACCGCCGCAATCGCTGTGAGTTGCTCGTCGTGTTCGGGCTCTTGGTGTGGTGAGGTGCGTGTCGATTTACGCAGAGAACGCATGATACAAAAATAGAACGGATACAAACATACACACCAATGAGAAAGTTAATTAAGTGAATTCCACAAAAAAATATCAAAATCAATAAAACAAAGGATCTCAGTGAGCAAGTGATACATACTAAAATTTAATTTTGTAAAAGTACAAAAAAGGGTCTTGCTTTTGCGTGCGTACCAAATAAGTGAAATTTTCGGTGGAAATAATTTTTTGTTTTTATAAACTTTCACCGCTTGTTGGCGACATTTAGTTGCATTTGTCGATATAACACTTGGCTTTTGTTGTTGAACTCAATATCAGTAAAAACTCAAATTAAACAAGTGCAGTTATGCTGCAGCTCCTGCTGCTTTTTACTTTACTACTCCCTTACGTCTGTCACTCTCAAGTGCCGGCATCTCCTTGCGAGTCGCGTTTCAGCTACGTACACGAGGGCAATGAATACTTTGGCCAAATCAAATTGGATCGCTTGGAAAGAGGACGCACCGAGATTAAAGTGGCATTCTCGCAACGTGATCCATTAACTTCCGTAAGTATGTCAAGTGTGCAGAAAGTACATCAAGACAAAAATTGTTACTTGTTGTAATATCAAATACCAAAAGTCCAACACAAATATCTTTGAAAGTATTCTGGGCGCAACGATCTTCAATATAAAAAGTTTTCGTTGATCCAAACAGAGTGCGGCCAAAGACAGCATATACAAGTTTTTCTAGTTACACATATATGTAGTTGTAATATAGTACAAGGATTAGTAAACAGAAACTCCGATTGCATGCTTTTAACAATAAAAAATTGAAATGTTCAGTAATTAGCTATTGACCTAGAGGTTTTCAGACCATCGCGGCTTTCCAGCAACGGCAGTCAGTCTGGTATTACACAGCAGAGCAACAATGCGGTTCTTGAGCTAGTTAACAGTGCGCTCAAGACTTAACGAGGAGCTCTCGTTGCCTTTTTTTGACAGATCACGGGTGAGTCGTGACAAGCTCTCATGTTATTTTTGTTCAGAATTGTTTGGCATTTCGTGATGGAAAGACTTACGCCTAAACATTGTTTGTAAATCGTTAAAATTTATTACGAAAATTCACTTTGTGTAAAGAATGTGTTTCGGGCGATTCGCTCAACTTATGGCCAATATATTCGGTCTACTCAGCGTACTATTCGTAACAATATCACCCATCTTGAGCCCCAGTATTCGTTATTGGATAATATTTCACCGAATCGACTACATCCAGCACGCAGTGAAGAAAATATAGCAGCCGTGGCTGAGGGTGTATACGAAGACCGTAGAGAGCCGATTCGGCGCCGTTCCCAGCAACTCGGACTGACGTACGGAAGGACTTAGCACATTTTACTTCCAGATCTTAAAGTGAAGGCGTATGAGAATTAATGACGTTCTATTTCATCCAGAAAAACAACGGTTTTTTGTGGTTTGTGGGGCGGCAGAATCATCGGTCCATATTTCTTTAAAAATAATGCCGGTGAGAACATAACTTTCAATGGTGACCGTTACCACGCCATGAGACCCGACTATTTGATGCCTGAAATTGAAGCTCGGGAATATTTGGTTTCAACAAGACGGCGCAACTCTCCACGCATTGCAGCAATGAATGGATTTTTTAAGGGAACACTTTGGTTATACATAATTGCACGTTTTGGGCCGATCGATTGGACACCAATATCGTGTGATATAACACCGTTACAATTTTCCTGTGGGAATATGTGAAGCTTTAAGTCTTTGCGGACAATCCCACTTCTATTATGGCCTTGGAACAAAATATCGCGCTTGTCATTCGTCAGTTCCCAGTCGAAATACTCGAATAGAGTATCAAAAACGTGGCCACGGCCAACATTTGAAAGAGATAATTTTCAAAAAATAAATGACAGAAAATGTTCTTTCGAACGATAATAAACTTTCCCCATTAAATTTGATGTTTCTGGTTTTTTCTTTAAAAAGTCCCCTCCCCTTAAAATATGCGAAGAACATTAATCTGAAGATAGTTGCAAAACTGGATAAATTTATTTCGGAAAAAGTTTTACTGAGATTCAATCCTCCTAAGAGATTTGGACATAGTTTTATAAAGCTTAGTTAGAACTAAAGATACAGAAGCTATTTTTAAACTTTGCCTTTTTGTAAATGAAGTAATAATGTATTCAATTCCTTCAATCATAAAGAACTACTACGGCCATATTACACCATATCCGGAAGGGCCACTGCAAGTGAACCGAGTACCGGCCTTATTTCGGGTTCATTTTCCGAACCCGAGCAAACCTCCGAAATTAACTAAACTCAGCATCAATGGAAATGTAATCTGTTCTAGCTCTCGATGTATGTATAAAATAAATAAATTCACATACAAACACGCCCTCAAGTATGATAATTTTTTCACAGATTCAGCGCCAAGCAGTTGGTTTGAGCTAACATACACTGTAAATGCCCACGGTGGAAACCCATCTCCCCAAACAATAGTGGAAACACCGACCTACGCAACGGCACCCCCAACTTACACCACCTGGGCCCAACTACTACACAACTACACTACGGTGCCAGAAAGACCAGTGTCCACGCGTGCACCGAGCACCGCATCCCCACCACCCATGACATTCTCCAATATCTTTCTTACGGAACGCTTTCAGCAAAATACCACTTTTACCTGCGGCACTGAAGGTAATGTCGTCCGTCCGTTCCTACATGGCGGCAAAGAGTTGGTTCGCGGACAATTTCCTTGGATGGCAGCAGTTTATCGTAAGGAGACAGTGCATAGCCTATCTTACATTTGTGGCGGCACATTATTGTCGCAACGAAGTGTTGTCTCAGCAGCGCATTGTTTTCAAAACCTGCCTGCCACACAGGTGGCACTCTTTCTCGGTCGCACAAATTTGGAGAGTTTTAGTGAGGATGGATTTGTCACGCGCGATGTTGAACGTTTGATTATACATCCGGATTATAATAGTCTGCCAGACGCGGATATTGCAGTGATGCGTATGGCGGCTATAAGCAGGTGAGCTCTAACTTTAGGAGACTTAAATATTAGGACATTTAATATTTGCAAAATATGCATTTATCAAAAGTTATTCGTATAAATAATAGTTGAGAATTAAAGAGGAATTATTGTAACATGCTTGTTTAGCAAGATATGTTAAAAAGATTTTAGAAGTATGAACTAAGTCCACTGCAAACATAATATTTTATCCAGTATAAATGAACCTAAATTCTCAGATATGTATATAAATTTGTAATAACCAGAAGAAAATGTCGAAAACCTTACAAAATGTGTTCATAAATGATATTAAACCGAAGAACTATCCTCAGATTTTGAGATACCGCTCTGAAATATTCAACGTCCAAAATTAATTAAAAAACATAAATTCTGTTGGAGTGGAGAGTAGAGATAGATATAAAACCATTCAGCTTCAAGTTTTTGCCAGTAGATTTTCTAACCATTTTTTAATTGGGTTGGAAAAAGTGAAGAAAGTAAAGTAGATGAGCTCAAACAAAAGGGTTACTGGAACCTTATTACCTTGAAAGAAGCACTTTGAAGTTCTTCTGATTACCTTCTGAAAATATCTTGGTCAGATTGGCTTGTCGCCCTGATCTTATTTGGCAATATAACAAATCAATATTACGTACATGTCGACTCTTCATGACCACAAATACTATACAAACCTAGTAACAAAATTTGTGCACTATACCATTAACCACTCATTTAAATATAACCTAAAGTAACTTCTTACGAACTGTTATTATTTAGCCGTGTATCTGAGAGTCCTCTAGCAGTTCGGCCAATCAAAATTTAGCAATTTAATTGTTGTTAATTTGTATATATAATATTTCCTTCCTTCCACACAGTTACACCGATTTCATTCGTCCCATTTGCCTGTGGACAGAGTCGACACAAGTCTCACGCGTCGTTGGCCTCTCGGGTACTGTAGCTGGTTGGGGCTCCAATGAGAATGGCCAGCTCGTCTCACCGATCGCCAAGAGAGCACAAGTGAAAATCGTTAGCGAAGTGGATTGCATACGCTCTTCGGCGGTTTTCTCCAAATTAGTAACGAGCCGCACATTTTGTGCCGGGAATCGCGATGGTGTGGGGCCCTGCATGGGCGATTCGGGCAGCGGTTTGGTACTACAACGCAACAACCGTTGGATGCTGCGCGGCATAGTGTCTTTTGGGCAGACTAATCGAGGACAGTGCAACCTGTACGAATATGTGGTGTACGTTGATGTGGCGCAGCATTTAAATTGGCTAGAAGATAATATATAAATGATGTGAAGACAAACAGTTTAATTATAAAATTTATTTATTTATTATTTAAGTTTTAATTTAAGTAAATACTCGTTGAAGTATTCTTTAAGGAAACGAGGCATTATAATGCATTACAAAGGCAGATGCAATAAATGGAAAAAGGGCCATCGTTTTGTTAAAATAAGGTTTTATTAGCGATTATCTATTCTGATCTCGGTTCTGTGAAGCTTAAACCTGTGAAGATGAAACCTAAGTATATCCCGGCATAACCAGGAAAACATTAATAATTGGGCTTGGTGCAGTCTTCCTAACTTTGGCAGCATGTGAACATAAACTTCTCTAAACCTTCAACCAGTGCAGATGAATGTAATTTTTAACTTTACTCAATTCTCCGCCCATAATTGCTCTAATAACTATGGTGTGTCATGGGTCAGTGAATTTCATATTTTTATTTTATTTTGGTCGGAGATATCACTTTTACTATGATGAACATGAACTGCTTTCGTCGAGCGTTAAGTGGATTCTGAGACAACGATCCGAAATTTTTCACTGGTCTGTTTTTTCCGAGAGGCTGTTCTTTTGTCGGAACCTCCAATATTGACACACTGTGACAATCAGCTGACAGATAAGCTAATCAACCGAAATCAAATTATTGCATAGAAAACTTTTTTATTTGCGATTTCGAATCATGCTGATCATTACTGTGTACTACTTGTATATATAATATAATATAAACGACCGTTACGTATGTATGTACAATAACTACTTCAAATGCTCTCTTCAAGCAATTACACGATCAGTCGTCTAGATTCGTTTGAATGCTTCAACTTCTGGTACTTTTGCTTAAAGTTTTTACGCAAAGAATTACTGTCATTATTCGTCACAGGCACCGCGCCCACCTCAATCAACTGCCACACAGTCGATGTGTAATCGACGCTGCAGATCTTAAAACGAAATTTTCAACAAATTTTTGTCTCAAAAGATTTGCCAAGTTCAGACGTGCCGTCATTCGTTGTGATCAGCCCGTTGCGTCCAGTTGCCTAATAATCGTGTAGCAGCAGTTGTGTGGCTGCCGTGGTCTGAGTCAGGTATTTCCCACCACTAATCAAGTGTAACAACAAACATAGTGATATTTGTTAGCAGAGCCAAAAAATAAGTGCAATCAATTATAGTGCGAGAAACATTTCAATAAATCGTGTATGCGCTGCGTCGTTCGTGTGTGCTTATAACTTAGAGTGGAGCGTTGTTTATAATCTTCAGTTTACTAGCGAAGATCAGCAGCTCAAGCATGTGTGCTACAAATTTACACTCACTCATCTTTATCTGCAGCATTACGACGCTGTTACGCTCTGCGCTCGCGCAGGTGGCGCTCCCGCCGATCGCGTGTCCCCAGTACTTTCAATATGTGAGCGATGGCTTCGTGTACTATGGCTTGATTACATTGCCGCAAGTACCAGTGGGCACGGCAGATGTGCGTGCGCATTTCTCTCAGCGCGGCCTACCCTCGTCGGTAAGTAAGCGCATTTTGGATTACTCATTCATGAGAAATTTAAAAACAGATCAGAGAAGAGGTGAAGCGGCGAATCCAATTGAAGTTCTCGATTTTCGGTTTTAGTGAGTGCGATTTCTCAGGGAAAATCCACTTTTCGTTGATTATATCTGCGATGCTCTGGTGGTACTGCAATAGGAAAGCAGGCATTTCACGAACTTACGATTGCCACAATGAACCATAGAACGATTTGATTTAAAACTGAATTGGATCGGAAATTAATAAAGTCGTGTTTCGCTTTAAACTTTGACAGCTTATGCTGCTCTTACAAAGTAGATTCGAAAATCTTTAGTAAATACAAGTAGACACTATTTCTAATTACATCACAATCCAAAGACATACTTGTAAAAATAAATTAAAGAATTTGGAAACAGTATTTAGTGAGTTATAATCACAATTATGGTTATAGGTAAACGACGATTCTTTCCATTTCATGATATGTTATGCCGAGTTATATTACTTTATAGCATTTTTATTTTTATAGAATTACTATGGTCGTATCACACCGTATCCGGATGAGAGCACCGTTGTGCGTAATGTTTTAAATGGTCAACCTGCTACTTTTCGTGTGGATTTCGCGAGTCCCGGTAACCCCCCTAAATTAACACTACTTTCACTGGACGGCAACGATTTATGCGTGGGTTCTGATTGTGAGTATTAAGTCAATATATAGTGAGTTTAATTATATAGAAAAATTTATATGCGTATAGCAAGCAGTTTCACCATAGTTGGGGGATTCTCTTGCTCGTGCAGGATTGCTGATTGCAAAGATCCTATATCTCGATATATACAAGGGCAACAGAGCACCCTTTGCAGAATCTAGTGATATATAATCGGCTGATTCGGTCAATTTATTTTAAAGGACTATTGTGCATGGCTATTGTGAAAAAAAACTGTAAGAAAACTTTATAATTTAAATATAAATTATAAAATCTATTTAGAATTTACATTCCTCATTAATTTAACGTTTTGGTCTGACATATTTCACAGCCGTTCCAAATAATTTTCTCCGTGTGTTTGTTGTTGTGCCGGTGCACCAAGAGGAAATTACTGCAATTTGTGCACCATGCAAGGGTTTTGCAAGAGCAAGAGAATGCCACTGTCACTTTGTGGTCTATGGGTAGAGTTTACAAATTCTTAAAATAAGTATGGATAGTTCAAAATAGTGAAGGATCTTAGCCCTTAAATAGCATTTCTAAAGTCAGTGGAAGTCTTTTTACCAAATTTTTATAATTTGCATCGTCTATCGGGTAAAAGAACTTCAAGTCATCAATATACTTTTTAGAATCGAACAATTGAAGTCAAGTGCTTCTATAGAAATAAAGGAAGTACCATATGTTCACAAAATTTCGCATGGGTTAAGGTCCAAACCACGGTGCAACGTCTGAAGAAATGGATCTGATAAAAGTTGATAAGACCGATCAAAGTATATGGAATGAGTCTTTGGTATTTGTGAAGGATATTATAGATTCTGTACAACCAAAGTCAACACTTTTTTTTTTGGTTTTTAATAACCTCTTTTACGCAGTCACTAGTGTTGCTCCTTCCTTAACTGAGTAACTGAGTAACTCAACCCTTTTTACACAATTTATATGTTTTTTAACAACACCAGAAAAGAGCCAATAAAAAAAATATAATAATTCTTTTATTTTCATCTTTCAGATCCACCACCGAAATCATGGGCAAAACTGTCTTACCAACTGTACACATATTATACCGCCGGAAATGGTTTAACGGGGCCGAATGTACCCAACTCCTTCTTTCAGCATAATCAACAAGCTCATACTAATCCACTATTCATCCCCATTAATTCCCTCCCCATTCCGAATGTTAGCAACAAATTCGACACACCAGCGGCAAGGCCAACAGAAGTCACGCCGAAGCCAACTAGCAACATAGGTACAGCATTAAATTCAGGGGATTTAGCAGAAGTTTGCGGCATAGAAGGTACTGTGGTACGCGGTTTTGTCTATGGAGGAGTTGAAGTGTTGCGTGGGCAGTTCCCTTGGTTAACGGCAATTTATAGTAAATACACAGATTCATTGAGTTTCATGTGCGGCGGATCTTTGATTTCACGAAGTACTGTAATCTCAGCTGCACACTGCTTTAAACGCTTACAAGCCGAGCAAATTGTGCTCTTCCTCGGGCGACACAATCTAGAGAGCTATAGCGAAGATGGCATTGTAACGCGAGATGCAAACAAACTCATTATCCATACGGATTATGTAGACGGCCAACCGAATGCTGATTTAGCATTAATACGAATTGAACCTCTCGAACAGTAAGTAAAAGAAAAAAATATTTATCTCAGATACTTTTGTACCTTACTCATTTGACGCAGATTTACGGAGTACATAAAACCGATTTGCTTGTGGAGTGAATTAGATGAGAGTTCGCTTATTGTTGGGAAAACTGCTTCAGTGGTCGGCTGGGGTTATGAAGGTGAAAAGGAAAGAGACATATCGCCGTTACCGAAAATGGTAGATGTCAAAATAGCTAGTAAGGGCGACTGCCTAAGTTCTTCCTTTCAAAGCCTTATCACGAATAATACATTTTGTGCCGGTAATCGTGATGGCACCGGACCTTGCATGGGTGACTCAGGTGGCGCTCTGATGTTGCAGCGCAATGGTCGCTGGCTTTTACGTGGTGTTGTGTCCTCAGGTCAGTCATCGGCACAGCGTTGCAATTTGTATGAATATGTTGTCTACTGCGATGCAGCGAAATATATAACATGGATTCGACAGAATCTTTAGGATTATTACTCGAATGTAGTTTGTTCTTTTAAACCTAATAATATAACAATTAAATGTTTATGAAAACAATACCGTAAAATATTTTGACTACAATTTTTTTAACTACTATAGTACTAAATATCGAGCATCATTTCGGAAAATAAATAGTAGCTGATCAGCTGTTAGGCAGGCATACGACGATGAATATTAAACGTCGTCGAAGTATAGCCAATCTCTACACCTCTATGAAATAGTATGCGGAGAAGAGCTTGTTCGTACTTCCGGCCTCGCACTTACAAATAATTGAAAATATATTTCAAATTAAGAAAAAAAGGTGATCACATTTTAGGTGATTTATATAGCAATGTACAATGTTCAATGAGCTATGAGACTAGCATATTTTGTTAGTGGTCCAAACGCCGGTTCGACTACTAATTGTCAACTTACTTAATTCGAATAATCAAATGCTCCTTTTGACCTCTAATTTTATTGAGTTTAAAATTCGTATTATTGCTGGACAGCAATATTCAAGTGCTTCCGTTGTCCAGATGGAAGCTTAAACGGTTAGTAAAGAGGCTCACATACACTATTGGTCCACTTGCTTTTATATCGTAGTCCATCGCTCCATCTTAATGCGTTTAGCTCCCATAGTGATCTAGGATTCACAAAAATATCTTTAACAATATCCACAAAGAAGGAAATATATTATTATTATGGAAACCGGAAACTTATAACTGTCAGAGCGATTACTTCACAATTAAAAGATCATAATGATATTGTCGTCGACGCTCTTTTCAGCACCGCAAATTTAGTTAAGTTTCACAAAATCAGCTGGTTCTCGACACCGTCACTGGCGAGATTGATCAACGAATGGCACCTCAAAGAAAAACCTAAGTTAAACGTTTTGTTTACACAACAAACAAAACAAAACAAAAAAATGAAAAAAATCACAAGAATTTCATGACTAATTGGGCATCAAGATTATTTGTTATTCTTGTTATTGGCATTCATTATTATTGGTTTTACGTCTTTTTGCATGTAAGTTTCGTGTATGTTGTTGCTGGAATTAACTTTGTAAAGACAGCAGCTTTACTTCACATTTTAATTCTCTCAAAATTTCTGTTGGAGACTAAATTTTGAAAATTCTTTTGAACTGGAGCTGCTCAGAGTATATAAGCGTTAGATGGTTCGCAGTTGAGCGTGGTGTTCGCCAGTTCGCTCATTCAGTTCGCGATGCTCAGCGTGTTGAGATACTAGCAAATTAGCGCGGTTTCGGAAACGGGGATGTTGATCTTTCAATAGCCAATAGGGTGACGCAAAATACAAGTACGACCAGTATAAAAGTACTTAGGGAAAATATTATTATTTTTAATGTGTGGTGATTATAAATTAATTTGCATTTATTGACAAAGCGCAGCAAAAGTTCAAAATATTTAGTATAAAAGAATCCTAATATAATAAATAAAAAAATAAATGTTAACAGAATATCAGTGAGACCATGAAAAATAAACACGAGTGAGAAAAGGCTGAAACGAAACCGAATCTAAACAAATATTTAAGCTATAGTGAACTTCATAATAAATCTCGCATACATAAGCTCTTATAGTGAAATGTTACACACTGTTCTGCGCTGTTCCGCTTTTGTACTCTTCTTATTGCATTTATGGCGCCTGCCAATTACTGCCAATGCTCAGGAAATACCTTCGATTGCCTGTCCCAACTACTTCCAGTACCTCAACTATGGTAATGGATACATCGGCCGCATTACATTGCCCTTATCTATGAGCAGTACTCAACTGGATGTGCGCTTCTCGCAGAGATATCCGGTACAATCGGTAAGTTCAGTATAATCAATAATAACAATACAAACTGTGGAAAACGCTAAAGTAGCTTAAGTAAAAATCAATGAGGATGAATGCAGAACTACCTTACCCGCTTCAACTTACCCTAACATCATGAAACGGGTTGAGTCTGATTATAACTAGGAAACTTTACCATAGTGTATGCGAAAATATCTGTTATGATATTATATATTCTCATAGAATTTATATGGACACTAATGGTACTTGAAATCGAAATTTGGTTTAATACTTACTAGCTCTCTCCAATAGGATAGTCGACCAGCTTTACATAAGCCTCGTTTTCCCCTAGCTTATCTAATAAAGTAAAAAGAGTGTTGAACTATATTTTTTCCGATTCAAGTGGTTTCCTTTAATATGGTTCAATAGAAATCAAAAACAATAAAAAACGTAAACTTCGGTTGCATCGGAGCTATAATACCCTTTACAAATACAAAAGCTTTCTAAGAAGAACTTTGATCGGTCAGTTTGTGTGGCAGCTTTATGCTATAGTCACTTGTTCATATTTTTCGTAGACTACAAAGCTTTAGGCAAAAACCTGTGCCGAATTTGGTGAAGATATCTTCGCAAATAGAAAGATAAGTACTTTAATCTGATCGGTCAGTTTGATATAGTGGTTCAATATCGAATGTTCCAACAAATGAGTAATTGGTGAGAAAAGAACGGTTGCAAAATTTCACTAGTTCGTATATGGTATACAGTAGGACTGACGGACATGGCTAAATCTGCTGAACTCATTACTTTCATTTATATATGTACATATATGTATGTATATACTTTGTAGGGTTCTGATGTTTCATATTGCATGTTACCGTGGCAAACTTAAAATAACCTGTAAATGGTATAAACAATCAGCGGCAAACGGAATTTTTTGGCACTTCAAATAGTTGGCGAATATCGCTCAAGACAAGACGACTTTTATTGTAGATTGGTTCAATGTTGTATTCATTTCTACAATAATTCAGCAAATACACTTTGTCTGAATATCGATGAGTACATTTTCTTGTTGTTATTTTATTTGTTGTAGCAAAAATTAAAACTTATGCAATACAATACTATTCGTCGCAGTAAACACGATTAATAAAATTAAAAAAATGTTGTTGAGAGGCGTGATTCTTTGCAATGTGCGTCTTAAATAAAAATAAACGCTTGACGTGTGTGTACTTGACAGTACTTGCACTCACATTGGGACAAAAAAGCACCCGGAAATTGTAGTTAAATTCCCCAAACAAATGATATTTCAAAAAAAGTATATATATATATATCGAACAAGAAAGTTGTCTCAAATTTTGTGTATCTAACCAGATTATGCTTATCAAAAACACAAGACGGTCGAGAGATAGTTGAAGACATGCTTCGTTCTGGAGGACCGTCGACCTCTTCAACTATTGAATATTTTAAAAAAGTGAAAGATAGTGCTTGATAGTGCTAATCAAGCAAGTGTTAGGGAGATGGTAAGAGAGCACATCTCCCACGAGTCAGTTCGAATTATTTTGAGTATGATGCATTACTCCTGTGACTTTGTAAGGTTCCAAAAACTGAAATTGCCTGTCTGTGGAGCCCGTTTTCAGTCGGTCGAAGAGTTAAAACTAAAACTCGCTGAAGGCCATCCCAAAAAGAGCTTATAAAATGTGTTTCTAGAACTGAAAAAATCATTGGTATAAGTGTACAACATCTGGAGGTGATTATTGGAAGGCGACAACATAAATATTAATGAATAATTTAGTGAGTAGACAAAATCAATATTAATGAATAATTAAGTAATTTGCGTTTTATTTACAATTACTGGTTACTTTTTTGTCACAATGTATACCTTATTATTATTATTCATGAAAATCTCGGCGTCACTTCGCCGTCTTCATGAAACCGCTTAGCTCGGTCCAACTGGTTTTACCAAATATTGAGGAATTATTAATATACTCGTCACATGTGAATACATTCATATATACATCTGAAGGAAATAAAAGATTTTGAGCGACAAGCATCTAAAATGTAATAATAATTCTCAATTGAAGTCATAGATGAAATCGTGATTATGTTTTTATTTACCGGTTTCGCATCATTGATCAAAAACTGGAAACACCTAAACGTTCATTTGTCTTTTAATCAAAAAGATCTGATGTTAGCAAATTTCCCTGAGAATGTACAAGTATTTGGGTTGATTGGAAATAGATGTTCATGGCTTTCCAAGCTCGTGCCGGTTTGCAAATATATATAATATATATTTTTCAATAATTCAATGGCTCGCAATAAATGCAAAAGTTGTAAGCGCCAAATTATCATTTTTGTACCTAACAAAGCGGATCTACAAATAAAATGAACAAAAAAAAAAAAAAACTGCAAACCGGACCAGCAAAATAAATGATGTTCATATTGACTTTCTATGATACAGGTACATGCAGTTTACATTTCTAAGTAAATTTTCTTATGTAGAAAGCAAACAAAGCTGTTTTATTACATCTTTTTACATCCAAAAGCTTTTATTTTATTCATACCCCCACGATCTGTTACCAGTACGAGAGCAATAAAGTTGAAACAGTTCATACACCGACCAATAGTTTTACAGCTTGACAAACAGAAAGACAGCTGTCAGATAAGTTTAAGTTAAACACTTAGAAAAGTAAAACCCAAATGTTGAGAAAATTGTGACTTATTTCCTAACCTAGCCTCCCTTTAGCGTGATAAACTTGCTCAAGCAATTCCTAAATTGTCAGAAATAAATTTTTCGGAAGTCTGCAAAGAAGGCCTCCCTTGTCAATGTGAACGATTTTTTTTTTTTTTTTGTTTTTGCGGGTGAGGGGGTGGAAAATGCCTTCCGCATCATCGGTGCTATCGTCACAGCAGCGGTATGTGCCACTTGCAGGTCACTAAAAACCCCCCCTCTAAGGAACCGTCGCCCACCCTGGGACCGCTTTT
>NW_017537179.1:1349344-1374953 GCF_001853355.1 Bactrocera latifrons | reverse complement strand
GCGCAGCCATTTCTAGAATGCGCTTTCCTCTCGAGTCCGTGTTTGGCAAACCCCACTCTACGGCTTTGGAGTTTAGGTCTCCGGCGATAATCAATTGACCTTCTATWGACCTGGCTGTGTCCTCTATATTGTCGAGCTTTCCTTGAAATTCTTGTATACTATCGCTAGGCGTCAAGTAACAGCTAATTACTGTAAAAAGGTCGCATTTGGCCCAGACGAAGCCGTTACCGTTCCCGTTGCTTACAGTGCTGATGTTACTCCCTGGTGGCAACCATRTAGCGGCGGTTGAGCTGCTATCTTCTAGCCAGTTACCTCTCTCTTTCTTTTTGTATTGCTCGCTTATGATGATCATCTCGTAGTCGCTCTCCGTGACCATTTGCGAGAGTAGTGCGTCGGCAGCCTTGCATCTATGCATGTTGGCCTGTAGGATATTCATTTGCCTTGGTAATTTCTTGTCAATGTGAACGATCGACACAATAATTGTAGTAGCTGTTATTTTCAACTCGATCACTTTGTTGTTGCTTTTACAGGTTGTTTTCTGTTAAGGGCTCAGAAGCGAGCATAAAAATGGCGAATCGCAAGTAGCAAAAGTCTGGGTTCTTGGATATTTTGTCGAGAAATGCTAAAATACAAATACTTTGTCGTGCGTTGTTTCAACAGTTAGTTTTCCTTACTACTGTTACTTTTTGTTACGTTGCATCTGTTATTCGTGATGGATAAACTGCCATTATTTATATTTGTAAAAGTGTAGCCCTAGCATGATTTCTTGTGTTTCAGCATCTGTATCCCTGTTTTAGACTCAGTTAAGGCAGTTAGATAATCACTAAGTACACACTGATACAGGGCGTTCAAAAAGTAACGTTTTCGTTTTCCAAAGTGTAGATATCGTCTATTGAGATAAATGTTGTTATTACAGTAAATATATTATTTTGTTATAGCTGGCGTTTATTCAAAACTTGATCCAATCTCCCGTGATGTCTGTTATCGCCTGACATCTTTGATTTCCAAAGAAAGTGACATCCAGTTACGTTTGAGTAGTCAAATGAAATCTTTGGTTCATGTCAAAAATTTCTTGATATTTTAACATTCACTAAAGCCCAAAAATATTGGTGAATTGGTGTTGATATTGGTCGATTGATTTATTACTATTGAACATCTCCAAACACTGCTCCGGGCGGCACCCACTTTGAACAGAGCTTTCCTATACCCAAATATTCGGGAATAATATGATGTACATTTACCATAGATATCCTTGGGACACTTGCTATCACGAACAACTTCACTTTACAGTCATCCAAAATTTTTTTGGATTTTTGTCAGTAACAGACTGCCACCCTCTTCGGTGCTCATTTCTCCTCGTTCAAACTTAGCATACCAATCTTTGATGATCGATTTTCCTGATAAAGTCTTTGGAAACTCGTCATAAAGTAAAATTTTTGAGTTGACTGCATTTTTCCCTTCCAAAAGCAATATTTTATCAACACAAAAAATTGATTTTGTTTATTAATTTTTTCACAATAACTGCAATAACTAAAGTTGCTTCACTCAAAATTATATAAATCACAAACTAATGATCCAGCAGCTGTCAAATTTATACACGCGCTTTTTGAAAGTTAGAACTAACCAAAACTTTTCGAAAAGTTGTATAATTCGAAAATTTTTTGTTATTAAGAAACAAGGTTGGTTCCACACTCACTTGACCTGAAAAGACCAGAACCAGTAATTGTACCATTGGTACAGAGAACACTCACACATGATGTGAATATAAATTGTGGGAATGTACAAACTTGTTAACCACTGAGAGAAATAGTAAACTTAAGGGGAAAAACCTTGCCGACGATTGTTCCTCTCGCTTTAATTTTATATTGACTTCAAATAATTCAGTTTTCAAAATTCCTACTCACCATGATTGTGTTCACAATTATTTAGTAATCACTCTTTTACTTATTCCAGAATTACTACGGTCGTTTATCGCTCTTTGAAAGTCAGCAGACAACATTGAATAACTTGGCGCGTGGTCTTCCCATTTCCTATCGTGTGGATTTCCCATTTACTAATGTGGTGCCAAAGTTGACGCGAATCTCCGTCAATGGCGTCACCGTTTGCGAGGCATCTGAGTGTGAGTAATCGTTTAAAATACATAATAGCCCGAACAATTTTATTGATATTTTTCCATTTTGTAGATCCCCCTCCAAGCACTGCTTTGGATCTTCAGCATACATTGCAAACAGCAACTGTGCGCGGCACGAATCCGCTCAGTAGTAATTTTGACCCCGTTTTTCGCACCGATGCAAATACAATACCCACTCAGATTGTTAATCGCTTTCCACAGCAAACACAGAAATTTGTTGACCAGCAGCCTCAAGTTACACGGCAAAGACCTGTGCCTAATAACCTATTCCTACAGCCAAGTACACCGCGAACTCTAGCTCCTGCGGATAATGCGTGTGGTGTAGAAGGTATATCGGCGACGCCATTCATTCACGGTGGAATACAGATTTCGCGTGGACAATTCCCCTGGTTGACCGCTATCTATCAGAAGCTGTCATCATCCGGCTTGAGATTCTTGTGCGGCGGCTCGTTGGTCTCTGCGAACACAGTTATCACCGCGGGGCATTGCTTCAAGCTAAAATCCCTCGGCGCCTCTCAGATCGTAGTCTATTTAGGCCGTCACAACTTGGACAATTATGGTGAAGCCGGCGCTGTCTCAAAAGATATACGCAATTTGATCATACATCCCGACTATAATGGAAATTCGCTGCCAGATGCAGATATCGCAATATTACACATGCAGTCAAGTGTTACGTAAGTAAATTTTGGCAACCCATTTAGTATTTTTTGGTGATGTAAATAAAATTTTCTTTGTAGTTTTAGTCAGTTTATTCGGCCCATTTGCTTATGGAGCGAAGCGGCCGACACTTCATTTGTTGTTGGTCAAACAGCATACGTTGCTGGCTGGGGTGCGGATGAGAGAGGTCATGAAGTGAGCGCGTTGCCAAAAATGGTTGATACGTCGATCGTCAGCGACAGCCAATGTCTGCGTTCTTCGGAGGTCTTCACTAGAATAACAACGCCACGCACCATTTGCGCTGGTAATCGTGATGGTACCGGTCCTTGTATGGGCGATTCTGGGGGCGGCTTGATGCTAAATCGTAATGGTGCTTGGATGTTACGTGGCATCGTATCGGCCGGTCTTACTACACAGGGTCAATGCGATCTCAGCCAATATGTAATATACTGTGATTTGGCGAAACATTTTTCGTGGGTGCGAAGTAATATTTTGTGACAACGACGATTTTGTCCGCTATACGCATGCACAACTGTGTCATAGACTGCAAAAACTTATAAGTTTACCTTACCTAATTCATTAATATGCCTCTATAATTGATCGGATTGAGATTATAACGATGATACCATTACCAGCTTAAGGTTTACAAGAAAAGTTTTTTGAGTGGCGTCTATGTGCGGAAGAGTGCCGTCAAAGCCCCTCAAATATCTTCAGGAATAACATTTAATTTATACATTCATCTTTACTATAACACTCAGGTATACAACAAAAGTCAAGATATAGAACTTGATATAGTACTTCAGTCAAAAGTGTACAAAATTTAAAATAAACAAATTTCATATAAATATTGATATCATATACAATCCTTAATATTTACATACATATAACTTGGTAAGAATCGGAAACTCTCGGAAGAGACCACTCAGGGCGAAGTCGGAATAGTACCTTTTTTAAATATTATGCTGTGCTGTACATGGTGTTAAATCCGCCTCGGATTTCTCTCAATAAGTTCTTAGCTGGATCACTACTTTTACCTTGCCGAAAAGGTTTTTGTGGTCGGCAGTAAAAATTAAGGACAAGGGGAGTTGATCTGCCCATGAGTTTAAAGCCCTCTTGTCAAAAACATTGGAGTTCTTATCCGCCCCTTCGCCATAGTCCACTTTGGGCATTCTGTTACAGATATTGGTTGTATCATTATCCCTTACCCTTTCCCATTCACGTTTAGAGGATAACCTTACATGAAAGTGACTATTTATAGTAAGTCTAGCCTTGGAAGTATTTAGTCTGATGATCTTAAGGTTAGCTGGTTTCTTTTCTCACCGCCGAACCGCAGAACTTGCTGCTGCTTTCTTAGTAAAGACATCAATGAGCGTCTATGCAACAGTCGTTGTGTTTGGTTCCAATGCGTCAGGTCTTTTCCACCTCGGTCAACTCCGCACTGAACTGAGTTTTCAATTCTAACTAGTTTTTAGCTTTAAACCACAGCTAGCTCACAGCGAATTTGGTACCAGATTTAAGTTTCCGGTCACACCTTGTAGCTTTTGCGACTACCAGTTGAGCACCCATCAAGCTTCAAATGCCTTTTCGTTAGAAGGAATTTCACTCAATATATAGTACTATGCTGAAATTTTGGGCAAGCCAAATAAGAGATACAGCGGATATTGGGTTTTAGTCGCTTGTTACGACGGGAATACCTTATCGGGGGCAGTGCAGCTAAAGAGGTCCAACATGACCTAATAGCACCGGTAACTTCTGCACATGCTATGCTATGCATATAATTTTCGAATATTATATTGTTTCTTTAATGCTAGTGCTTCTTATTTCAGAATTAGTCTAATAGTGGTTATATGCAATCACAGAAATTTTTCTCTTAACAGCATACATGTATGTATGCATGTGATATTTGCTTTCTCTTCCACAGCATCCATATCTTCTTCCGTAATTTTTGTTGTACTCTGATTTATTTTCAGTAGGAAAATTTTGTATTCATTTAGTAGTCATAGTTCCCATTTATATTCTGGTGCAGACAAACTTTGACAGCACGTTAACTATTACCGCACGTTAATCTTCGAAACGTGGCAGACAGAAAAGCCAACAAACCAAGTGGCACGTGCTAAACTATTAACTAATAAGGCGGTGCGAGGCTTACAGCTAAAACAAAATGATGAAATTAAAATCGAATGGCCCCACAAATTCATATTTACGTGCAAACATTACCAAATTTTTATTCGGCTTTTGTTGAATAACTTTGTATTTGCAGTATGTTGTATTAAATATTTTCGTTTGACAAATAAATTTCGTCCAATTTCTTTTTTAACATTTATTACTCCCATTCCCCTGTTTATTGAATTAGCCTTTGCCCTCCATATGTGTCAACGGGTTAGCGGAGAATGTATAGACTCAAAGCATTTTTATGTCATTGGTGCCTCTCTACTTCTCTTTTTTTATTTATGACAGTCCATTTGTGCTCTCTAGTGAATGGAAAGTTTTGTGCTGCATTACAGTTAATGATGGACTTTTTAATTAATTCCGTAACTGCGTTTTGTGATTAAAGAAAACGCCGAAATACCCTATATATCCTACATATATAGCGTTGACACTGTTTACGTATCGACATCAAAGGGAGGTCTCTCATCCGAGGATATTTTCTTCTTAGCAGTGCGGTTGTTTTTTACGCGGTGGGTCCCAAACCCAGCACAAAACCCTATAGAGAATTATTATACAAACCTTTATCAAATATCAAATACATTTCAAAATACAGGTCTGTTCGGCCGTTTTCGACTGCAATTTACAAAGTTTTTTATAAACTTGAAATTCCCTTAAACCTCTATGCAACAAATATGTGAAACATTGTAGCACTTATTAAAAATGTCAACTCTATATTTGGTTTAATTTTCTCCGAAGTCTCTGAGACGCAGTTTTCATCTGATTCGTCCTCTGTTTCAATGTCGCCGCCTTCATTATACATTCACCTCAATATCTTCGTTTTTCACAAAAGTTTCACAAGTTTTAAACTGTGAATTAGATCGATCGTGTTGCTCACCTAGGCACAAAGTTCAGCTTCCATTTTTGCTTTGAAAACCGCCAACTGCATACTATTTCAGAAACATCATCATCGTTTTCCGCAAAATTTCAAATATTTTTCAGGGATTAGCTACGGTTTCTTCAGTGACAAAGCTCCAAGTATCTTCCAAAAGATTTATTGCAGTTTTTATGTTAGCCAAGAAAGTCTGTAGAAGTATTCAGAAAAATGGAGTTAGTGGTGAATAAATTGCTAAGGCCGGAAAAGTTAAGATAGTGGCATATACAGACGATATTAGTGTTATGACCACCTCAATACAGGCATCGCAAGCGGATCTGGGGTTAACCCGGAGAAAACGGATTTACTTACGTTCAGAAGAAACACAAATTTCCTCTATGGACCTTCTTTTTGATAAATGGGAGACAAATCTCTCTAAAGAACGGGATCATGTGCCTTGAGTTGGACTTGGGCAGCAAATTGCTCTGGAAGCACAACGTGGAAGAAAGGGTAAGAAAAGTTGATACTGAACTTGCTACCTATAGACCTCTTCAGTGAAAACTGCGCTGCAAAATCGACAAAACGACTACTGGTTGCAGGGGAATTTACATATAGAACCTTCGGGCATAGTTCTACACCATATTTTAGACAAATTTTAACAAAATTCAAGGGCACTTGTACCTTCCAAATTAATGATTTATGAAAACAGTTTGGTCCTTAGTTATCGTACTTTATAAGTTTTCGGTAAATAACGTTTTGTGGCCGTGGCAGTGGTCCGATTACATCCAGCTACGAACTCGTAAATTTTTTTGTACTAAGAAACCTACAGCCCACGTTTCATCAAGATATCTTAATTTTTACTCAAGTTACAGCTCGCACAAGCAGACGAACAGTCACCAGAATTTCAGCTTGTCATCCTGATCATTTATATATATATAAATCTATATCTATCTCGTTTAGTCTTAGGTGATATGTACAATCGGTGATTAAAACTATAATAGTTTTAGCAACTGGTTGCAAGAGTATAATTACCCTATAGACGTTAAATTTTATCTCAAAAATGGTATGAGAATATTTTATGAGAGTCGGTGTGAAAATTCGACGATGGGCGTGGTACCCCCCACTTTTTGTGAAATCACATGTCTCGGGATCTGAAATATTCCGTTCGTATTCCTACCTCGACTACTTCCCATATACCACAAATTTAAACTCCTTTCGATTCTTACAAGAAGCAATTAATATATAATTAATATGACTCGATGTTATGACCAAAAATTGTTCAATTCGAATTGCTCAAGCCCCAGATACCGAATATGTGGACCTCAGTATTTATAGTTGATCGAAAGTATCAGTAAATGTGTGAGATATGCAATTTAAATTCAGAGAGAATCTTTTTCCGACTATAGTAATTCTGTGTGTCTAAAATGAGTTGTATTCGGTCAGTAATCCCCTGAGCCGTCAAATACTAATAATAGGTTGTCAAAAAGTCTTACGGTATTTTTCATTGCGATATTTTCATTGAATTTTCAATTGCTCATAAAATTTTTTTGGATTACTCATGACCAGCTCTTGACCGCTGCTACGGCTGCTACTATGCCGGTCTCTGTCGAACAATTCAGCGATTTTATCGCAATTTTCGACGACAGGCTTTCCGGAGCGTGGTGCATCTTCGACTTGAGATGCATTTTTGCCTTTATCGTAGTAGTACTGTAAAATATGCCGTATTTTCTCTTTATTTTGCTTCATGTTTGCGACGCTATAACTCACGAACGACTTAAAAGAAAAGACAATCAATCAAACACGTGTTAGCGCGTGAAGTGAGCTTTCCAAAAAGGAATAAAACTAGAACTACGCGCTCTCAGCGCCAACCAGCGAAAATACCGCAAGACTTTTTTGACAATACAAAGATTTTAATACTTCTATGTGACTTTATGCTGGATATATCGGCCAATATGTCCCTGAAAATTGCAGAACATGCCTAACTCATAACGGTATATCTTGTGTATAAAATATGGGTGAAAAACCAATCCCCTATATACTATTATGCGGATTTTCGAACATCCGGCTGTCCCATATCATTCGTGATTGTATGTGAGGTACCCAGAGAACATTTTGTTAGTATGTGCATATATTTCATCCTCTGGTTAATTAGAGAAATATCATCATACTTCATATATTTAATGCATAGAGGTTTAAGGGATTTTCAAGTTTATAAAAAATATTGTAAATTGCAGTCGAAAACGGCCGAACAGACGTATTTAATATTTGATAAATTTATGTATAAAGATATGTATAAAAATTCTCTCCAGGGTTTTGCGCTGGGTTTGGAATCCGCCGCGTAAGAAACACAAGCAATGCAACAAAGAAAATATCCTCGGATGAGAGACCTCCCTTTGATGTTGATACGTAAACGTTGTCAACGCTAATAAAGAAAAATATGTAAAATAATATTTCAACTGGTATTTGGTGTGTGTTATTATTATAATACTTCAGTTTCTTCCTATGAATTAAAATGTTTAAACCCCAACATATTCCCGAAACAAAGGGAGAGACTTTACAAATAAATGAAAACCACCAAATAAAACAAAATGTATGTATATTTGTTTGCCGCACACAAACATATAATTACAAATTAGGGAAGCTCAACAGGTGGGTTTCCAAGTGCGACAGCAAATCGAAGCACAACTCACGAGAGTGCAGGCTTGTGAGAGACCGTTAGAGCGCCTCTGACTTGTGGTGAAAAGCTCCATTTTCTCTCGCTGATAAGCAGCCGAGAAGAGTACATGTTGTTTTTAAGCCTAAGCGCGATTGCTGTGATAAGGAAAACCGATAGAAACAACAACAGCAAATTTATTTGTTTCAACAGCGCAATCAACGAGCGCCGAGCAGAGCCATAACAGTAAATATGTTGTACCTTTTATCGGCACTTCAAAATACGAGCATCCTGTTGAATTCGTTCTCATGTGTTTTCGTATGTATGTATGTGCGCGAGTTGGTTGTGGCTGTGCTGCCGAAAATTGTTGCATATCTTGTGGCGCTGAAGCGTTGCGTATGCACATGGCTGTGGGTGGCAGTGTACAGCCCCAACATTTTGGTAGTAAAGTGCGATGGAAGTAATAATATGCGCTTGTGAGAGAGTGTGTCGCGATGGCTCACATGCGTGCGTTTGTGTGTATGAAGAGGATGTCAATACACAGGAATATTCGTCCTGCATACATACATATATAGAGTGCGAGTTGCATGTACAGCACCAACAGTTTCGATGGCGTTCGTTGGTCTTTGCCATGGCGCTGTGCTTCACGGTGTGCTTGGAACGCTGCCACGGCGGTGCAGGCTATTCAGTCGACACTAAGCTTTCATCCCGTACGGTTGATTTTGAGACTACTCAGCGGCATTTATTTATTTGTTTGAGTGAAATATAAAATAAGGAAAGCAGAAAAGAAGTAAAGCTGGAATCATAACTGTGCGGATAGAGAGTGAGAGAGAAATGCATGCAAGTGATTGCAAGTGACCAGTGTCATAATGCCTTTTTAAACTGACAATGCGATTAGTCTGCGAAGTCGCTGAGTGTCCGATGGCGGTGGTGCGCCAACAATCCGTTCAGTGTTTACAAACAATTGAGCGGGTGATAATGGCGCAAAATGCATAGAGTGACACACCAATATACTACTTACTTAGTATGCAGGCAAGTGTGAAGAGAGTAAAATAAATTGGTGTTTTAAATTGAATAATTCAGTGACACGGGTGGCTCGAAGCGGTTTCCTAGTTTTAATGACAAATTGCGTGCGCATAAAAGTTTTCTCACATTTCTTTATGGAAATTGTAATAAAATCTTATTAAGATTGTGTATGTGTTCGGAGGTTATCGAATTAAAGTGAGAAAGAAAAATTTTAATAAGGTTTAAACGGATATTCATATCGTACTGAAATTATTTTATTAAAAACATGTTTGGAATTAAAACAAAAAAATAAAATAAAAAGTTAAAATATGAAAAAGTGCTTGTAAACCTAAATAAAATAAAAAAATATTAATATGTTAAAAAATATATAATGATGTTTATAAATCCTGGCAAAAAAAAAAAAAATAGTAAATAACTTAACATTCACTAGTTATGTGAAAATACATTAACATACATAAAAAAATAGTAAACATACATTTTTTACTAACCATTTTTTTTTTTTTTTTATTAAGTGGTGTGCCTTTTGACATAAAGTTTTTTTATACCTATAGGTATGGTAAAGAAAGGGAAAAAACAAGTTCTTGAAATAATCTAATAAACAAACCTTCGGAAGATAAGCATGGGAAAAGTTAAAAAAAAAATAATTTTTATTACACTAACGATAATCATGATAAATTTCAGTGCAATTTTTTGTAAAAATCAAGTCAAATACTGGCACCCAGCATTCATTGTAGTGTTGTTGTTTAAAAGTCTGACATTGAATTGTATAGTTGGATTGAGAACGGAACGGTTTGTTAGAAAAAGTTTAGTTAATTGGGGGCTCATAAAAAAAACACAAGAGAAATTGAAAAGAAGATACGAAAAATTATAAAAAGAAGCAACTGTTGTCTCACACAAACCAAATTTCATTTCTCAGATATAAAATCTACGAACTTATATTGCGGTTAAAGTTTTTAATTCGGTGCTTAAGTTCCACCATGGAACATTAAAATGATTTTGAAAAATTTTTTTATATGAAGGATATTAAAAATTTTTTGTTCTAAAATTGCTTTAAGTGAAAAGCGTTCTAAACATTTTTCGGGAGACTTTTTCGTACCCCTTAGATAATGGAACACATTTTGAAGAAATTTAATTTTATTTATAATCGGCAACTCTATTCAAAACTGAATTATATTTAATAATTCCCGAAAGTTTGTTGCTTTTTATTTTCTTCTCGAGTTGGCAACTCTATTCAAAATCCAGAAAAATTAAAGACATTACTCAAGAATGATGTGCTTAGAGGTCTGTGGCGTATTTGAGGTATCCTGGTTTTGCACTTGAGTTCAAAATTTTGCTATCAAATACATTTATTTTCGTCATTTGCGTAAATAGGAGTGGTTTGACACCTACACTCCTTGACTAGAACACAAAAAGTTTTACGTGTAAAGAAATCTTGACCTCATTTTCAGCTTTGGCAACCCAAAATTAGCAAGAAACATCATAGTCGCAAGTGGCTGTAAAATAGTGGCGGACTTTCTCGAACAACTTAAAATTATGCATCTTTTTAGACATTTATTTATATTTTCTTTACTTTATCAATTCTTTCTGAATGGCTACTTTTAACAGCGTAATGAACAATCGGTGGCAAAATATTAGTATATTAAGAACTTTCGGGAGGCTCCGACAACTGATTGTATTATTTAAGCTCCTTTTTCTATTAAAGTTAGGGACTCTGTTCAAAACTGATCTGGTTTGTTGATTGACCAGTACCGCAATATTCTTTCCAGCCTTATCCGAATATGTCCAATATCCTATAGTTATATACTATATGTACCTTTGTCAGCCTTCGCAACGATTCCGCACACGAAATTTTATTAGAAATATTTAAAAACATTTGAGATCAATTCTTTTTTCTATATTTTTATCCATTGTAAAAATCGCAACATACTACTGATTTGTCCCGAATTAAGCAGCAGTTGTTAACGAACTGGTTGACGCTCATATTTGGCATAAAATTAAGGGGAGTCCTACCAACGTAGGAAAATTCATATTTTCGAAATATCATTTACCTTTGGAGTTTAATTTAATCAAATATTAAAGTCCAAGCCAAGCCTTATGTTAGGCTCACAACTTTGCTTCCGCCACTTTTTTTTTTATAAATTTAAGGCTTTATTGTATAAAAACGGTACAAAGTGTTTGCCCCCATTCCCTCAAAAAGCAATGCTTAATTAACACACGAAATGCTTTATGATCCATTTTTTTGTAAACAAGTTGCTTTACAAAAATTCTATATTTTTTTAATATTTAATAGAAATCATATAGATGGTAGTAGTAGAGTAATAGTATTATCTATGTATATGTCAGCCTCAGCAAAGCGTGGACGGGTTCTCAGACGCACTTTTCTTGAAATTAAAAAAGAAAAGCAATATCACCCGCAAATGTCGAGAATTCGGCTCAAATAGTGACATTTTCAGTTGAGAATAAGTTTGGGATGCAAACAGATCTCTACAAATATTTTGTTGTGTTAATATTGACAGAAATGTCCAAGATCGATATAAAACGATAGAGACATCTATTGGAAAATGGCGGAAGCGAAGTTTTAGACCTAATATAAAAAGAAGTGCTAAGCCTCTTTTATTCATATTAACTAAAAATCATAAAGGAGGTCTTCAGCAGTCTTACAAACTTTATCTTAGTTCCGCAGCTACCGACCGCTTTGCAATACTTCCATGAACGGAGTTATGGTGAATTTTTTAGATAAAAAGAACGTTGTAAATTGTTTAGAAAAAAATTTCAATGCTAACAAAAAAATGGTATGTTGCTGACTAGACAATGCTACTGTGTAGTTAGAGTTCAAATATTAAATGAGTGGTATCCGAGAGAATTAAGTTTCAGGAAACGATAAAAATTAAATGCTCAAACTGATTAGCTGAAAGGTTTCGGCACCACTTTGAATTTTCTGTTCAGTTCTTTTTTCCCGATAAACTACCAATTGAATTATATTTTAATGCCTACATACTTAATTTTTTGAAACACACGATCCCAACCCCTTAAAATATCCAACGCACACTCATTCCTTGTTTCTTCTTCTTGATTGGCGTAGTCACCGCTTACGCGATTAGAGCCGAGTTAACAACCGCGCGCCAGTCGTTTCTTCTTTTCGCTACGTGGCGCCAATTAGATATTCCAAGTGAAGCCAGGTCCTTCTCCACTTGGTCCTTCCAACGGAATGGAGGTCTTCCCCTTCCTCTGTTTCTCCCGGCTGTTTTCGTCCATTCGGACAACATGACCTAGCCAGCGTAACCGCTGTCTTTTAATTCGCTGAACTATGTTAATGTCGTCGTATATCTCGTACAGCTCATCGTTCCATCGAATGCGGTATTCGCCGTGGCCAACGCGCAAAGAATCATAAATCTTTCTCAGAAATTTTCTCTCGAAAACTCGCAACGTCGACTCATCAGTTGTTGTCATCGTCTAAGCCTCTGCACCATATAGCAGGACGGGAATTATGAGTGACTTATAGAGTTTGGTTTTTGTTTGTCGAGAGAGGACTTTGCTTCTCAATTGCCTATTCAGTCCGAAGTAGCAATTGTTGGCAAGAGTTATCCTGCGTTGGATTTCTAGGCTGACATTGTTGGTGGTGTTTACGCTGGTTCCAAGATAGACGAAGTTATCTACAACTTCAAAGCTATGACTGTCAACAGTGACGTGAGTGCCAAGTCGCGAGTGCGACGCCTGTTTGTTTGATGACAAGAGATATTTCGTCCGGCCCTCGTTCACTGCCAGACCCTTTTGTGTTGGTTCATTGTCCAGTCTGGAGAAAGCAGAACTAACGGCGCGGGTGTTGAGACCGATAATATCAATATCATCGGCATACGYCAGCAGCTGTACACTCTTATAGAAGATGGTACCTTCTCTATTTAGTTCTGCAGCTCGAACTATTTTCTCCAGAAGCATTTTGAAAATGTCTCACGATAAGGAATCGCCTTGTTTGAAGCCTCGTTTGGTGTCAAACGGCTCGGAGAGTGTCCTTCCCGATTCTGATGGAGCTTTTGGTGCTGCTCAGCGTCAGCTTACACAGCCATATAAGTTTTGCAGGGATACCAAATTCAGACATCACGGCATAATGGACGCTCCTATTCGTGCTGTCGAAAGCAGCTTTGAAATCGACAAAAAGGTGCTGAGTGTCGATTCTCCTTTCACGGGTATTTTCAAAGATTTGGCGCATGGTGAATATCTGGTCGGTTGTTGATTTGCCTGGTCTGAAGCCACACTGATAAGGTCCAATCAGTTTGTTGACGGTGGGCTTTAATCGTTCACACAATACGCTCGATAGAACCTTATATGCTATATTGAGGAGGCTGATACCATGGTAGTAGGCGCAGATTGTGGGGTCTCGTTTTTTGAGGATTGGGCATGCTACGTCCGACCATATTTTACAAAAAAGCTGATGCATGCTCCTTATCAGTTCCTCGCCACCGTGTTTGAATAGCTAATTATAAAGGGTAATTGCTATTCGAAGTTCTTCCTGGTTGGGGAATCGGGTTCGCCTTCTCCTGGCGTTGTGCGTTCACTGCCATTCAGCAGGCTGGAAAGTGTTCCCTCCATAATTTAAGTATGCTCTGGGCATCGGTGACAAGATCACCTTTGGGGGTTCTACAAGAGTAGTTGTTTACTAATTTTTAATAAAACTTTAATTCTGATCGAAATTTAAAACACACACATTATTTTTGTGTGTTCGAGAAATAATTTTGAACTGTACGTTTGGAATTTAAGTAAAGGATTCCTCAGTTCCTTGTTCAACATGTTGCAAGTTAAATTGCTCTCACATGCTTTGCTCATAGCGCCCTAAGCATGCTCTCTTCTATAATGTTTTTCTTCCGCTTTGCTTTTGCCAACAAGTTTTCCATCTCCATTGTTGAAGTTCAGTTATGTCGTGACCAATCGTTAGAGGTAGTGTTACACATTTGTACATATGTATGAAAGGGCTCTAGCGTCGTACAAAGATTGCGACTTCGATAGTAAACGTGGAAATCGTAATCACATGACTCTAGACTTCGCTATTACCTTTAAACAGTTTTATAGAATGCAAACTCGATCAGCAAAAGCTAAAGGTTTGGGCTGTAAGCCATATACTATAAAGTATTCGATATTAAATATTAAATTCATCTGCTTGAGATATTTTGCATCTTCGGTATATATAGTTTGCATATCTTAATATGAGGAAATTACTAATGTGATCAGTAAGCGTGGTTATGGTTTCTCCTATTTTCACGAGGATGAGGTACTGTTATGCCGAAAATATTTGTCCAGAGCAAATTTCGTTGGTTGGTTTGGAAGAACTTATTAGGCGGCGGAGCCTTGTCCACATTTTCAATATTCACCAAGACAAATTCAGAATCAGGCGATTACACTCTGTTTATTCAATCTACCCCATTTTGTTATTGCATTGGTGTAATGGTTAAAGCTTAATAAAGCTATGTAGTATATGTATAAACCTATCATTTTTAGATCTGAATATTTATCTTCCCTGACAGCCTAACTTCTTACAATATTATAAATGCAAATGAGCTCATTATATGAATATAAATAATATAGATTGTTTATGAGTTATGCTACTAAACCCGTGGGTGTCCGGAATTCCACAGAATTTTTCGAAAACCTGAGGACAAAGCCTCATCTTATATACTAAATTTACGTTTTGATTTGTGATGAAGTGGCGATTATTTGATGTTCCAGGAAAGATATACAACCTTTTCACTAAGGTGTATTAGTTTCTTTTGATACTATTTACGGCATGGATCAAGCTCCATTAGTACAAAACTACTTTTATCCACCAAACATGTAGGGAGAGCAGAAAAAATATCTCATATCTTTCGTTGCCAATCGCGTCGTTCCGGATATGGTGTGCGTTAAGGTAATCAGAAACATGCCAAATGCTACAATGGCATAACAAAGTGTAAATTATAGGCCGCACTTCAACGTAGGTTTTTTTTGCAGTTACTTCCGGAACCCACGAATAATTAGGGGAAAGCAAATAAATTAATTTAAATGCATTATTATTTTCTGTGGTATAAATTACATTTTTTCGAATTAAATATTGCTGGTGCTAATTTTTTACCTTTTATAAATTTGTACCTTCTTACTTTGACTTTGCATAGGCACGACACTTCACACAAAAAAAAAAAACTGATGGTTTATGGTAATTTTACAGCACGAGGCTAAATTTAGTAATGGACAAATGTTTGTGTGTATATTAAAGTAAACAAAAAAGATATTTTCATGTTAATTTCTATCACATGCGATAAAACTTGGCAAGTCTTTGGTGAAAGTGCGGAAAGCGAAAACGGAAATTGCGCGAAAAGCGGAAACTTTTGCGAAAAAAGCAAAACCATGCAAATGTGTATTCTCTGTTCATTCGTTCTTTTTAATTCAAATTTGCTGCTGCCATATTTACATAATTACGTAATTAGATTTCTGCTTAATGCAGTGGGTCAGTGATAAAAATCTACCTTCATAAAATTCTGCTAAATAATTGAATAATTTTCCTGCTAAGTTCTAATAACACTGCGGCACGAGTAGGAATTCAGTACCAGATATATTTTTGAAGTGTGAAATTTTAAAAATTTTAAAGCTTTCGATGGTAGAAGCCAATTTATAACACGAATTGCTCGTTGCGTGAATTACGGGGATTTATGCATTCTCATACAGTGGCTGATCTGCTATAAATATGATATGAATACTTTATATTACCTCAAATATGTATTACTATGAATATATATTACAATATATTTATACTATATATATTACTCATATGTATAAAAATAATATTTCTTACTGTATTTCTCTACAATACCTCATTATTTATTTGAAATTTAAGGGTTAGTAGGAACTTAGAGTTGAATTGCTCATTGCAACAAGCCAAATTTTTCGTAATTCCACCCAGACCTGTAACCATCACTCCATCTACTACTATTAAATAAATTTATTATAAATGTTCGATGAACTTATAAGCAGTCCACTAATTAGCCAAGAAAGCTTTTTCATCTGCATAATTTTGTTCTTCTTCTTTATTAGCCTTTACAACAGCGCCCCTTCTCGCCGTTTGGCGATAATTAAAGATTTCAAGCGAGTGAAGGTCTTCCTCTTCCTCTGCTTTCTCCGACGGGCCCTGCGTCGAATAGTTTCAGAGCTGGAATATTTTCGACATGACCTAGCCGCATAAGTAGCCGCTGTCTGATGACGGGGATGATAAGTGACTTGTAGAGTTTGGTCTTTGTTCGTCAAGGGAGATCTATACTTCTTAATTGCCTACTCGGTTCGAAGTATCATCGGTTCACAAGAGTTATTTTATTAGATCTACGATCTCGAAGTTATAACCGTCAACAGTGACGTGGGAGCCAACTCGCGTTTATGACGACTTTTTGTTTGATGACAGGAGATACTTCGTCTTGCCCTCGTTCACTGGCAGACCCATTTGCTTTACTTTCTTGTCCAGTCTGGAGAGAGGTGATGTGTTCGATCCTCTTTTCGCGAGTTTTTTCCAATAATTGACGCATGATGAATCTCTGGTCAGTTGTTGATTTTGCAGGTATGAAGCCAAACTGATAAGCTCGAATCAGTTTGTTGACTATGGGCTTTAATCTCTCAGTAGGCTCAATAGAACCTTATATGCTATGTTGGGGAAGATTTATAAAAACCAAAATACTTTTATTTTATAAATTATAAGTCTTAAGCTCAAATTCTAGTTATATTGATTATAAATTATTAAAACTTTGACAACAAAATGGATAATAAACGCTTGAAACTTTTATATAAAGGGAGCTAACATCTCTTTTTTGTCTTTCAGAAGTAAAGTTTTAAAACCCAATAAGAAAAAGTTATGTATTATATATATATACTATATATAGAAAGTGAGAAAGTGAATACAAAAAAGGGAAACTACTTCTAAAAAAATATTTATTATACAAGAACGCAACCATAATATACTGAGTGAACTGTGAAAGCGCACCAATATTGGCTCTGGCGCATTCTTGCAACAACTAAATAGGCGTGCTAACGTGAGTTCCATTGCGAACCTGAAAGCCGTTGGAAGTGTGCATAAATGCCTTTTGGGGCACCAAATGTGAAAGGCTGAAATTGAATTGTAGCAAAGGTGAATTATTATACATCATACGCATGTGCAACGGGTGAACGAAGAGTACAATTTGCAGAAAATCAACGAGTGCATTCATGGGGTGAAAGTTTTGTGGTCTTTCAGCGAGCGTGAAAATAATTCAGAACACGTAGCAAAATATTTCAGTTCTTCCCTTGAAAGTGTGCGCTTTAATTGTGTTTCCAGCCAGTGAGTTCATAAGTACAGACATGATGCAACAATACAGGGAGTGAAAACTGTACCGTGATCCAACACTTAGACTCACGCACGCATACCAACACATTTCCCACCCATTTCGCAAACTTATTGTCCAAGTGAAGCGCAGCGTTGCGAAGTATTATCTCCAGCCCTGCTGTGTTCCACCCCCTGTCGACGGTGTGTATTTAACCTTGTTACTGTACCATAAGTAAATATAACCCACCCATATACCATCCACACGCACTTCTGCTCCACAATAGCCTCAAAGGCCGCTTAATGCCGCTGAGGAAAATGTCCGCGGCTGCAGGTTCCACTGTCGCCGCGCTTGCTGCCATTGCCGCGACAACAACAACCACCACAACAGTTACCACCTTAGCCACGGCAGCAGCGACGGCATTCGCAGCAGCAACAGCGACGAGCAGCAGCAATCACAGTAATGTCGCCAACATAATGGGCGCCGGCAGCGACGTTGCGGCGAGTGGGACTGCGAGCGCTGCTAGCAGCGCCGATCATTTGCCGCTTCAATTGACCACCGCCAAAGTGGATCTGGACATTGAAATCGACATTCAACTGCTCACAAACGGCTACGAAGGCACAACGGTAAGTTTCAACACAATTCAACCTTTGACCTGTAGAGGCACGGCTGCCTTACTTATATACATGTATCTCGATACACACATCCATTCTAGCTTTATTTCTTGCTCCTCCTGCGACTCATTCGCACCACCTGCCAGTGTGGTTATAATTCGTCTTGGCTTCCGCGTGAAGAATAAGACAATATTTTATCGAATCGAAGCAAATTTTATTTATGCTCCCTCTTTCGCTTATTCACAATACATCTCCTCGGGTTGGCGCACAGGTTGTGGCACCTGTGCTGTGGCAGCTGCACCGGTTGGGCTATTTTATTATGATACCTTCATAAGTTGTATGTTTCCGGTCGTAAAATCACAACTGCAAAATGGCACGTGGAGAAAAGGGGCACCTGGCGCCACTCCCATTCAAATTGTCAGTTTATTAACTTTGTGTGCTCAACCGGTTGCACGTGTCTAAAAGCTAAGGAGTCGCTTCGGGTTTCAAAATCTCTCTCTTTGTGATTTATTTGAAGTTATTATATAACATTTTTATTCATACGCTTTATAACCCTATTTATTTTCCATTCGTTGATTTTTATGCATGGCACAACCTTTGTACCGTTATAAATCTGGAAAGCGGAAATTCTAAGCCGCTTTTATGCGACTTTGTGCAAAGTGTGCCTTTTAGAAGAAACACAATAACTTTTAACATATTTGAAAATCAATTTTGATGTATTAATGGATGGAATGGGTTTGCGTCGTTAGTTTCATTTGTGAACCAAATCTGTTTTGAACAAGTAAGGAAGGGCTAAGTTCGGGTGTCACCATTTTACACTCTCGCATGACAAGTTTCATCAAGATATCTCAATTTTTACTCAAGTTACAGGCTGCACGGACGGACAGACAGACTCTGATCACTTTTTTATATGTAACCATATATCTGACGATATATACCGTTATTAACAACTTTATTGCGAGAGTATAAAAATGACGCCCTCTGAATTACATGAAAATATCTGGGAGCTTTACCGATATTTTCGGTGAAAAATTAGGTTAGGTTAGGTTAGGGACTGAGTTCTTTCCTTTTCGATATCAGGGACCTTGAAAAGTTATAGTCCGATCACGATAATTTTTCCACAAGGGATACCTCAGCTCAATTACCGTATTTGTGTAAAGTTTTATTTCGCTATCATCATTGGTACTTAATGTATATATTATACAGAGAAGGCATCAGATGGAATTGAGAATAGCGTTATATTGGAAGAAGGCGAGGTTGTAAACCGATTTCACCCATATTTCGTACATGTCATCAGGGTGTTAAGAGAATATAATATAAGTATATATATATAGCCCATAAGTGGGCGACGCCATGCCCATTTTCAATTTAAAAAAAAGCCTGGATGCAGCTTCCTTCTGCCATCTCTTCCGTAAAATTTAGTGTTTCTGACGTTTTTTGTTAGTCGGATAATGCACTTTTAATGATTTTCAACATAACCTTTGTATGGGAGGTGGGCGTGGATATTATCCGATTTCTTCCATTTTGGAACTGTATACGGAAATACCTGAAGGAAACGACTGTATAGAGTTTGGTTGACATAGCTATAGTATTTTCCGAGATATATAGAAAAAACTTAATAGGTGGCGGGGCCACGCCCACTTTTCCAAAAAAATTACGTCTAAATATGACGGACGGATCAACAGACAGACATCCGGATTTCAACTCTACTCGTCACCCTCACCGTTATGTGAACTAAACTATAATACTCTCCTTAGCAACTTTATTGCGAGGGTATAACAAGTAGGGAAAGGCAAAGTTCGGGTGAAACCGAACATTTTATGCTTTTGCAACTTGTTATGAGTTAAGCACGCTTTCTGATTTTCTCACAGGTTGGTCGATTATAGGTTTATGAGGGCTGAAGGTTTTTTAAAACTTTTCTTGAAAGTGCAATATCTTATCTTTATAAATATTTCATGGAATTGATTGGAATAAAAAACATGTAGAGCTACATCGCATTTTGTGCATTTATATGACGAATGGACGTTCTGACAACAAAGAGGCTTCTTTAATTTGTTAATGCCATGTCCAACTTTGTCCTTACAAACACTCTCCAGAGTGGCGCCTTTGGTTTTTCGAACAGCTGTTGACTGTGGAGGGCATCGATCATATTGCGTTCAAAGCAAGATCCAATGGTTCTATTTTATATGCAATACATCTTTCGGTGGCGCGTGACAATGAATTTTTCAAGCTTTCACCAAACGCTCTTTCATCGTTTGTAACTTCCGGAGTAAAGACCACTAAGTCGACCGTATCTGTATTGAGAATGCGATTTGTGATTTCATGATCGGTATGCCCCATAATCTCCTCAATCTCTCTTTGACGCCGTTATCTTTTGCGAAATAATTTCAAGAGAAAACTCAAAATTTCACTGTCAATATTTTACTCAAGACCGGAATACCTTACTACCGCTCAGTAAGGGGGCATACCTGCGAATTTTACTGGAAGACCTGCTCAGGCTCGTGGAAAACAACCGACTAACTACCTACCAGGAAGGGTTCCTTTTTATATTTCTGACCTAGAAAGCTTCAGGAAAATTCTATTCTAGGCCCACTGCCACGACCACAAAATGGCGGAAACCGAAAAGTAATAAAGTGTCATAACTAAGCCATAAATAAAGATATTAAAGTGAAATTTGGCACAAAGGATCGCATTAGGGAGAAGCATATTTGGACGTATTACGTACCAAAACGTCCATTACTTTTAGTTGCTGCTTTATTTATGGATGTGTTCTTTTCTCTGACATTCGTTTGCTCTTCGATTGAATGATTCTTGGTAGGTAATCTCATTTGACTTAAGGGGTTTTGCTACCCTAATATACAACGATTCTAACAATGATTGTGCACTTCAGTAAATATTTATATACACATCTCAGTAGCCTCACAGTCTCACAGTTCCAAAAAAGTTTTCAGAAAACATAATTGTTGGCAGAAAAAAACTCATACAATAAATTTGGTAAATTTGCTGGTCTTTCTTTAACCAAAAAACTTCAGGTATGGAATATATTTTTTTATTTAGTCTTAAGGCTAAAATCCGATTAATTTACTTTGCGTAAACATATTTAATTGTTTCACTTTGCATTACGGGATTTATCTGAAGTTTTGTCTATTTCCTCATATTGTTAGATTTTTCCTTGTGTTTTACAATTCACCAGTGTTGCCATTAAATTAGTTTTACTGCCAGGCAGCGTACATTCTGCAGAATGTGGGGTAATAAAGAAATCGTATTTGCAGCCATAAAATTAACAACAAAATCTGTACCGTAATATCTTCATTCGCAAAACACACCCACCATCTCAAAGTTTCATATATAGATATGCAGAGAAATATAAAGCCGCAAAGTTGAACATGGTAAATTTGAAAGAGAAGATTCAGAAATGTTTAAGGAGTATTTGAAAAGTTTTCATCACTTAGAAATGCTACGACAGTTTGTCTTTACTACTCGGGCAATAACGGTAACTTTATTATAAATATAATCTTCCACGCCATTTCATAGAAATTAATGAACCTATGGCGACCATGTTATCTAGCGGTATAGCTAAGACTGTGGAGTAAATATTTAACTGGCTTCGAATTCTCCTTACTTTCACATCGTATTTATTAGTAGAAAAACTTTGTTCTTGCCCTGCACTGAAGGTAGGAATTTTATTCACACTGGGAAAAATTAAATTAGCATAAAAATTACGAAATCGCTGTGCTTCATATTATGCAATTGGTCGAGAAAGGCATGTCTAAAAACGTTAAACACTTACATCTAACCTCTAAATTCCAGCAGCCTATCATACGTACCTAGTCACTTCCTTCAGCAATCAATGCAGTCATTCTTTTTACATGCCCATAATTTTGGCAAAAGTTCTATGCCCAACTGGAATAGAGCAGATTTGCAAAAACAGTTCGTCGCCAAAACGTTCGAATGAATCAGCCTCCGCGTTTAATCCATCACAATTCAATCAATAAATTTCATGCTCAACTGAAGTTTGCCTTCCAATCGATTACAGCATGCCATCAGATTTTAGTCAAACTGATAACACAGTAAGATAAGGTGAAGATTCAACCTCGTTTGATAAAAAAAAAAAAAAAAAAAAACAATAAGGTAAAGTTCAAGCGCCCTCAACGATTATGTGCTCTCGAAATTTCTAAGATTTCAATTTAATAGCAATCAATTTAGATTAACAGATAGTCCATTCTAAAAGTGATTTAAAACTGGACAAAATATGCCACAGTGTTAAATATAATTAATTTAAGGTTAATAAATTGGAATCATAAAAGCTACTGACAATTAAATTCGTACATTTTTTGCGAAGAAATTACGGACAAAAGTTGGAGGTAAGTGATTTGGACATATCTAATTGTCATAAAAGTAGGTCATACATATAAAACCGGACATGAATTTCGAATAGAAAGTGCCTCATTATGATACTTTTATCGTTAACAGTAAATGCATATTAAATGTCGACTTGTGTCAAATGCAATAAATTTGTAAATTGAATACATGAAAATAAAAAGTAGGCGCCTAACCAAAATGCAAGTTCGCATCAAAAACAAAATAATTTTTTTCAATACCAAAAACGTCCATTAGAATGTTTAAAAACATGTTTGCAAAAAACAAAATTTAGGAAACAAAGCAAATAATAATAGTCAAAAATCGCTTTATTCTTTTCAAAATATTCTCCATTATGATCTACACACTTTTGCACGCGTTTGAACAAATTGTCGAGGCACTTTTGCCTCTCCGATTGAGGTATCTCCAAAATATGCTTTTTGAAAGCATCAACCGCCACTGCAGGAGTCGAAAAACGTTGAGCCATTAGTTTATCTTTTACATACGGGAATAAAAAGGAGACATGCGGTGCCAAGTCAGGATTATGCGATGGAAAATTCATCAAATTGATGTTTTGAGTGTTCAAACCTGATGTTGTTTCACTCAATATGTTAGCGCCAGCATTTTCGTTGTGAAGAGTGATCTGTTCGGCGGTTGCTTTTCCTGATACTGGCTGTGTACTACCCAAAATTTTCTATTCTCCGTTTTTTATTGGTATAGTTGCAACAAGTCCAGTTTTTTTTTTTTCAAAAAAAGTAAGCAACTATTGGCTTGGAAGTGCTTCGTGCGTGAACCACTTTTGCTGAATTCGGAGCATTTTGAAACCTCATGCAGTCGACTAGTGTTTACTTTCCGGCTCGTGCATATATATCCACGATTCTTCACCTTTCACGTTTTCATAGACTTTGTTTCCACGTAATCCACGCGGAAAGATGTAAGAAATAATCGCATTTTCACGCGTTTTCGCGCTTTAATTCCATTTTTGGCCGATAAGAATGTCTATAGTTACTGTAAATAACATAAATAGTGCTCGTATGTTCAAACGTTCTGAGTATGTATATCAACCAAATTCTCATACTTTCCATAAAATTGTGAGCTGCCGCACTAGGGTTGCCAGATCCCGAAATAAAAGGACAACCTACGTATGACTTATTCATATAAAAGAAATCAAAAAGGAATAATGTGGACTATAAAGTGTTTATAACTCCCTTAAATCCGCATTTATGCACAAAAAATATAGCTTTTATAGGATGCATAAATAACTCAATGAAATTTGTGTGCGTGCGACTGTGAAAATCGTAAGCAAAGCATTCAATAACATGAGGAAATTTAACTTCGTCTGCACCGAAGGTAGGATACCCTTCAAAAATAAAGAAGTTTCCAAATAAGAACTTAATTGTTATCGTTTAGTTTGTTCGGCGGCATAAAAAGATTTGTGTAAGGTTTCAGATCGACTGACGGACGTGGATAAACCGAATCACCTCGTCATGCTGACATTTAGATATACGTTGTTTTATAGGGTTTTCGATTTTTCCTTTTGGAGGTTGAAACAAGAAAAAACGTTAACGTCGGTTGCACCGAAGCTAAATACCCTTCATAGGTGCATTTCTGTTAGTAACTATGTGTTCAGTTTATATGGAAGCTATATGCTATAGTAATCCGTTCTAAACAATTTTTATAGAGATTATATTGTTACCTTAAGCAGTAATAAATGCCAAATTTCGTGAAGATACCACGTCAAATGCCAAAGTTTTCCATACAGGCCCTTGATTCCTATTGTTCGGTTTGTATGGCAGCTATATGTTATAGTGGTCCGATATCGGCCGTTCCGACAAATGAGCAGCTTCTTGAAGAGAAAATGACGTTTGCAAATTTTCAAAACGTTATCTTAAAAACTATATATATAGACAGACGGACAGACAGACGGACATGGCTAAATCGGCTCAGTTCGACATACTGGTCATTTATATATATAATTTATAGGGTCACCGACCCTTCTTTCTGGGTGTTACAAACTTCGTGACAAACTTAATATACCCTGTTCAGGCTATAAATATCGGGGCAATCTGCATACTCCTTGTTCAAGGTATTAAAAGCGCAGCACGAGATGTGACGCCCAATAGCTTCTGAATTAACATCTACAAACCTATTAAAAAGTGATTGTAAAATGTGTAGTTTTAATTAATGCAATGACTCGTGTGACCAATGGCGTAGCTAGCATAGCTGACACCCGGGGCGGATTTTGAAGGTGTCACCCCAAAACTCAATCAAAATTTTTAAAATAAAAAAATAATAATAATTATTATGATTATAATCAGTTACATTTTATTAAAACACGAGTATTACAAATATTAGTATATAATGTGAAAAAATTAAAATTTTTTCCTTCAAGCTTTGAACCTTCCAAGCTCCGAAATCACGTCATCAAAAAAATTTTTTTTGTGTTGCTTCATGTTCTATCGTTAAAATGTGAAGATTGTTTAATCTGGTTTCAGTCATTGTAGACCGCAAGTAATTTTTACGTAGTTTTAGTTTGCTGAAACTTCTCTCACATGAAGCGACTGATGCACACATTGTCATAAATAACTTTAGTGCTGCGACCGTTAGATTCGGAAGAGATGCTGTAAAATCCCATTCCACAATGAATTTCAAATAGTTCAGCGTTATCCAATTAGAGACGGTAATATTAGCCGCTTTTAAATGTCTTCTCAATCTTGGTATTTCTAAAAGTAGTTCTGTTTCTGATCGGAGGATGGGGTCATGTGTAGAAGTTCACGCCAGTGAGGAAAGTCTCTGATCGCCATTCACTTGGGAATGGCCAGAAACGATTCTTTTACATATGAC
>NW_017537179.1:1303291-1346469 GCF_001853355.1 Bactrocera latifrons | reverse complement strand
ACCTGGCTACGCTTGGAATATCCAATTGGCGCCACGTAGCGAAAAGAAGAAACGACTGGCGCGCTGTTGTTAACTCGGCTATAATCGCGTAACCGGTGTCTACGCCAATTAAGAAGAAGAAGAAGAAGTTCTGTTTCTGATACTTCATCGTAACGGTTAGTAAATTTTGATATAGCAAATTTTAACTGTTCAGTGTTTGCCAGAAGCAAGGTCTTTGACTGCACAACCTCAAACAATGAAGCTACGTTTTTAATGGACTTTATTCGTGTTTCGAGTTCAATATTGAATCTGTCAAGACATTCTAACATGTTCTTTTCGAAGTTCCGCTCTAAGTGTAAGTTCAGTATCGGTGGCTAACTCACCGGGCATGCGTTTCTTGCGACGAATTCGTCGTTAAACCGAAATGTTATATTCTTTCGATTTTTGTACAGCAAAATCTATTTTCTTTAATGAATAGACGAAGTGCTTCTAGTTTTACGATTATTTCATCAACACATAAACCTTTACTTTGCACAGCAATCTGAGCATTGTTCACTTCCCGTAGCATATCATTCCAAAAGAAAAGAAAACAAAGAAATGAAAAAGAAGATAAGATTTTGTGCAGCACCTCTAGTTTCTAAACTTACGTCTCGGTCACATAGTTCCTCAATGGCAGATATTATCCCATCAAAATTTTCAGCCAATACTTTTACAGCACCATAATGAGCACTCCAGCGCGTTGTCGAAAGTCTTTTAATAGATGCTTTGCAGTGATTGAGGAGCACTTCCCAGCGGCTTACGGAAGTTGAAAAGAAGTTAAATATTGTCTCCACTGCTCCGAAAAATGTAACACAAGTCATATTTTGTGCAAACGAATGTTGGCCGCATAAATTAGTTGAATGGTCTATACAACCAATAAAAATTGCTTTATTGTTTTTTTCTTTTATAATAGCTTGCACTCCCCCGTGTACACCACTCACAACTGCACCATTAACATGGCCTTGAGAACGACACATCATAATATCTAAGCCATCGTTTTCAAGCTTCTTCAGTATTTCAGCGCTTAAATCAGCTGCTTTTTTCATGTAAGGGGAAAAATCCTAATAATACTTCTTTGACTTCTACTCTTCTATTATTAATTTTTTCATAATGAATTACTTCAGACATTTGATTGACATGTGAAACGTCAGGGGTGCTATCAAACATGATTCCGAAATATTTGGCCGATTTAATTTCTTTGACAAGCTGACATTTTACGTGATTAGCTAAAACATTTATGAACTCATTTTGTATTTCTGGCGATAAAAACGAGTATGTTACTTTAGGCGATTTTTTCTGCTCCAAATATACTATATGTTCTCTGAGTACAGCTCATACTTTGACAGCAGTTTAACTAGTTCTAAGAAATTAGCTTTATTGGAAGACCCTTGGGTTTCATCATGTTCACGAAATGCTAGGTTTTGTTTAGCCAAAAAAAAGTTATGTCAAATAATCTAGGTAAAAGATTTTTCCACTTCTGTTTTTCCGTATTCATTAATTGCAAGGTTGCGTCATCTATTGTGGTGTAAGATTTCAATCTCATTTCCAATTTTTTCCACTTCTCGAAATTTTCTAAATGTTTACATGAAGTTTCAAGGTCCAATACTTTAGGATTTAGTTTCCACCACTTCTGAAGTACAGTTGTAAATGTTCTTTGTATGTTACTGACAGCAAATAAACGACAGCAAAAACAGTACAGGTTATTTGATATAGGAGGAAAATACATACCATCCATGATCGTACAATTTTTTCACCGCTAGGCATCTCTGTGAAAGATGACGAGAATCGCCTTTAATCTTTGAATCATGACGAGATACAGCCGAAAACGGTCCTTCTTTGTTCTGGAAATGTTCACTGCCCTATTTTACTATGTCAATGCGAACATTATTGGGAACCGATAAACTCCAGTGAAACATCTCTCAAGTGTTGCACTTGATCGGTCGTCTTCATTGATTCTGTATTGTCGATGTTGCTATCTGAATGTGATTCTTCAAGTTGTGAATCATTACTTTCGTCAGCAGGAGACTCGGGTACTTTACTTGCACTTTGGCCGCTATTCGCTTTTGTGACATATTTGAAAAGAGATCCAGACATGCTCTGAAACTCATCCATTTTAGCCTTTTCAGCTTTTCCCTGCTGAAACCCGCTTTGTCTTTTCGAAGTATGAATTCCCTGCGGCATATTTCGTTCTGGGTATCCTAAAAATATTTTTATTTAGTAAGTGATACGTTGATTTCATAAAGAAATTGTAGCAGTAAATAAACACCTACACGGAGAAAACAGCGGTGAAAAAATTAAAAAATTTCAAATCTAAATACAAAAAAATAATATCTCTTCTTAAAAATTAAATTTTTTTTATCAAAAATTAAAAGCTGATATCATAAATTAATAACTGTGAAAGTAAATTTTACAACATATTAAATAATTACATTCGTAACATCAAAAAGTACTGACTCGATTTAAATTATTACCATTTGATTACGAGAATTTAAAAAGTATAAAAAGAAATTCTATGAACTGTAATACAATAAATGCTATGTCAGCATTGAAATTTTTACTAACAATATAGTAATATTTCATTTTAATCGATACTAATAATAACTACACAATATATAAATAATTGCTATTCTCATTACAAATATTACAAATACCATCTGTAAGAAAATTTATACTAATTGTTAAAATATGTATAGTAAAAAATACTTTCTTGTTTGTCTAAATATTTTTTTTTTTCTGATGTATAAAGATTGATATCTGTTCTAGTGAACAGAATAATATACAAACTAGAAATTTTACTATACGGTTTGTAAAATACTGTAATTTTCTTTGTAATGTCGATTTCTAGTATAATACCGTTCGATAGATGGCCAAATTGGAAAAATCTCTCAAAATTGAATTGCTATAAAATAATTTTATAAGTCAATCTAGTGGTACTTCATGTTCCCTTGCGGAGCATATGTACTTATGTCAACGGTAGTGATAGGTCAACCTGCAAGCACTTCCACAAGAAAATTTGTAAACAAGGTATCAAACTGCACCGATGACGTATGTCTCTAAGCTGTATTTCAATTCTTACTATCCGCTGTTAGTAGTTTTTACTATACAAGATTATAAATTTTCGTAGAAGAGGTTTTGAATATTTGTTACACAAAATACTAATAATTGTAATGATATTCTATTATTATTTCAAATGCAGATAACACAATTTGCTATACAGTTTTTGATTTTTATAAATTAGTTAGTAACTTTTCGAAACCTTAGTTATTATAATTTATTTAACCGAGGAATTAAACTTTCGTTTGGGCTAGTAATTATTCTTAAATTTAATCCTGTTTTCAGATTACTAACTAAATATAGTAATTTTTCTCGAATATTATAATAAATGTTAATATATTTTTTCTCCTTGTACACGTTACGTAACCAGCTTTGTGAAATCTATTTTTATATAAACTAACAATCCTGCATCTGGGTGTAAATATGTATTTAAGAAGGTATGACTAGAAAAACACTTTACTTACCTTGTTTATTTTCTTCAAGAATTACCGACTAGTAACTCGGTTTTATTCGAAAATTGTTGTTTTTAATATCTAATAATTAACAAACACTTTGCACTAAACTTTCACGCGTTCACGTAAAAGAATTTTGAAATAAATGCGTCGGAAACAAAAGAAATTGCCCAATCCACAATACATGCGACGACTCTATATCAAGGGAATCCGCTGACTAGCGTTGGTTGTGCGTGAGCGGTGACTAGTGAACGAAATTATGTTGACTCTTCTCGAATGAACGCTGTATTTATTTGGATAATGCAATTCAATGAGATCGGAAAACCCTTCAATCTGATGCCAGTATCGGTTTATCTTAACAATTTCGTTAACTAAAAATTGCAAACAGTTGACAACACTAGTTCAAATTTACACGATAATAAGCTTTTATTGTTTAGTTTTGAAATGGTGGCAACTCCGACAAAAAATTACTTTCAATTTTAAGTTTTTACTCTTCAGTTATTTTGCACATTGCTACTTCTGTTACATTCCGCTGCAATCGATAGATTTTAAAACCGCTAACCTCAAAAAAATTGCAATCCACAAAATTTAATTCAAACCGCAAAAATTATGAAAATATTAAATATTAAAGAACACCATTTACCAGCAAATGTATTTTGACGCAAAAAATTGCCTTTATCATATAACATACATACATATGCATGTGTGTTTGCGTATATGTATATCTGTGCGACGGTTTAATATGATCAGCCGCTTTTGACAGCTGCCCCATAAATATGCACCGAAATGTCGACAGCAGCTCGCCACAACGATGTGAGAAATAATGGCATTGTTTTACAAGTGACATGCAAAAACGTTCACACACACAGCCACGTTCAGGCGCGCGAAGTCCGATGCGCGTGTTGAAAGCTGCGGCGGTCAGCCTGTACATACATATGCCACATTTCGACTGACACGTAACAATTAAAGGCATCAACTGCCAATTTACCTTCATAATTAAACGCATGCTGGCTTACAACAACTTAGTGGCCATTGTGCCCACTAATAACGAGCACAATATTCGTGGCGCGTGTTCGCATGACACTCAAAATGCGACGCGCATGTGTGTGAGTGTAAGTTTAAGCGCGAAAAAATGAATGCGGTTTCCGGACAAGCCATTTAAATATGGAATGAAACACGAATTAAACTGATTTGCAACCACAACAGACAAGTGACTGCTTTTGACGCTTGAAAGGCATTCGAATTTGATAACTTTTTTCGATATCGGAGCAGACAGCTTAAGCTGTTGCTTATTTTTCACCTTTAATAATAAGTGGAAATATATATATATTTTTTTCGATTCCAGTATTTGAGCAATTTAAAATAATGCTATGTATAGCTGAATGATGATTATGAAATGTGAAAGAAAAGGAAATAGCTACAATTAAAATTTATATTTCACACAATACATATTTTTATATGTTTACTAAATACATATTTATTTTCTGTTGTGAATTTGTTAAAAGTGGGCACATTGCTAGATCAGACGTCAACCGACTTGAATCGGTAGATTAAATTGTACTTGAAAAGTTTCAAAATGGATAAAATCGGGGCACACCCTCTCCTACTCTCCAAAATGATCCTTTTTTCCTTTTTTGTATTTTTGCTAGGTAAACAGGTTATAGCTTCTTCGGACCTCAGTATAACTTATATAAAAATATTTGATTAGCTTTACTGATACCAAAGATGTGCGACATACATATGTGTGAAATGCATTCGTATGATAAATAAAGTATATTGCGATTTACGTGTTGTGATTCGACTTCAGTATTTAGAAAATCAGTAAACCTTCTTTAATTTTCTCAATAAGTACACTAATTAACTTTAAACAATATGGTATTGGTTGGGTTTCAGACCACAAGTAGTGCTACTTCTATAATTATTAGACATTTTACGCTCCTTGGTAAGCTTCAACTAATTCGCATTTGGTTTCGATAAAATTTCCAAACTTTATCAAAATGTTTACGATTGAGCACGTGGCAGATTTTCCTTCCCTTATTAGAACTTTTATAACCATTGAAAGGTGGACCTTGCTTCGATTTCAGCAAAACGAGATCTTTTTTGCCCTTGGCCGTAAGGACATTTCAGATGATGGTTGTTGGCGGTTCGGTCGGCGGAGAACCGTTAACTCATTCTGTAGCTATCACTCAGGAAGCTTAAAACTGGCGCAGATGGTGTACTTCTACATTGACCTTCCCCGTGAGCTTTCAAGCAACTGTAAAAAAAGCTCCCCGCTTCTTTCCTCCAGCGAGTCTTTCCCACAAATGCATCCCTCGTTTGTATGCTAGCAAAGAAATTACAGCCAGGACTACACTCGGCCATCTGGTATGAGCAGCCCGTTGAACACTTCCCAATTTGCTTGCGACTATATTTTTTTTCCGGCGCCTTCCACAACACAAAAATTCCAAACAACATTATGTGCTCAATTATGGTTTCATGGAGCAAAAGAACCATATTTGGTGACAATCCCTAGTTTTTGCCAATGGCAAGTGCAAACGGTGCCTTCTTTGATTCTTCCTCGATGAAGCCCTAGATACTTTACTCTGCCAGCGAATTAAATTATTTCAGACTTGCTACCGGAGGACCGTTTTCAGCAGCCCTGAGTTAGCTCATACACAATATTCAGAATAGCATGAGAGAGATTGAAGTGAAGTAAAATACAAATCGGCTCAAATCGGCTTTTCAGTTTTTTTCGATCGAAGCTCTCCGACCATTAATCTGATCTCCTTTTGTTTCAGGACGTTTCAATAATTACTACTGGAGAGGAAACTGAAATCGGTTTTACATTTTTTTCTTTCAATACAAAAAAAAAAAAACAAAATCATTTAAAAATTTATAAATGTAAATTATTATGCTTTCTATTTAATTTTTATCCGGTTTAATTTAACCCAACATATGTCAAAAATATTACATACTATAATTACATATTAGTTAACATTTAAATATGACAGTATTAAATAGTGTATGGTACACATTACGACCTTCTCCATCTGAGCAACGTCCATTTTAATAAATGCCAGAATACACGATTAACGGAGTAAAGTCGAATACATGAAATACCAACGGATAACCGTCGAAATAACTTTCACAGCACGCTGGTATTTAAGGCAAAGCAGCACTGAGTAATCTCCCAAGCGGCTTATTGCCCTACAGTTTGTTGCAAGTTGCGAGTTCAGCATCTTGATTGCCATTGTTGTTAATGATACTGCGTCTATACCGTTGTACAAGTATTTATATAAATATACAAATAATACACACACGTACTGTATGTATATCTACCATACTGTTGTGTGAGTGTGTACTTCCGAAATAAGACGTTAGCTGTATTATATTCTACTTCATTCTTTCGCGTTTTCTTCAACGTCTTATGTTATTAGATTTATATTTGCTCATTATTGTCTGACATGCTTTATTGAATAAGAATTTGAAGCATTGATAGTAACTGATTCCTGTGGCCTAATGGCATAACATGTCTGAAATTGTACACTATTAAATTGCAATATGTAAACGCAGCAGCAAAAAGTTAGTTTGGCATTCAAGATGCTATATTGGTCTCATATCCTTTTAACTTCGATCCATCTGTGAAAAAGGCCGCTTTCACTACTTCTGTGAGATGGCTCCATCTTCTCTACTGAGATCACATACCCTGTGTTTCTTAATAGGGTGATGCCGAGTAAGGCTTCTTACGGGAAGAGGATTCTTCACTAAGCGATCTTTGTTACTTAACTGAAGGCTGGGACGCACTTAAACTAGCCGATTCGTCATCCTTGGCGCCGCAAAGCTGCTTTTCAGATCCCTGTCATGAAATCGATCAGCTGTAATGTAGGCTGACAGATCGAAATCAAGTTTTTGTTTGGACATTTTTTTATTTGAGAAGATATTTTCTCGAACTTGAGCATGAATTATTGTCATATTCAACTGAAGGATCAAAGTCATGTTCTTGTAAGGAAACTTCTTTACTTGTGAAGGGTACAACTGAGTTTAATTATACTCTGAACAGGGTATATTAAGTTTGTCACGAATTTCGTAACATCCAGAACAAAGTATCGGAGATCCTATGAAGTATATATAAATGATCAGTATGTTGAGCTGAGTCGATATTGCCACCTCTGTCTGTCCGTCTGTCTGTATATATACGAACTAGTCCCTCAGTTTTTAAGATATCGTTTTCAAATTTTGCGAACATCATTTTCTCTTCAAGAAGCTGCTCGTTTGTCGGAACTGCCGATATCGGGCCACTATAACATATAGCTACCATACGAACTGAATGATCGGAATCAAACGCTTGCATGGAAAACTTGCGCATTTGATGATTGTCTTCACAAAATTTGGCATAGATTACTGCTTAAGGTAACAATATAATCTCCATATAACCTGAACACATAGTTACTAAAGGAAATGTACCTGTGATGGGTGTATTAGTTTCGGTGCAGCCGGAGTTAACGTTTTTTCTTGTTTCCCTTGGTTTTTTTATGAATGTGGTGATGCCGTATTTGCTTTTAAATTTTTTTAAATTAAATCTTTATGTTATGTCTACCTAGGTTGCACATATTGCCACAAATATCATAAATCCAAGACAGATACTTATATAATAAAAACACTTTGCATTGCACAAGAATTCTTGAAAATGTTTAAGTTTACAAATAAATTAAGTCCACAAATTCAAATTTCTACAAAGAAATAAAGTATTATTCGCATGAGCGATCGCTGGCGGTGAAATAGTTGAGTCACTGAGCAATTTGTCAAATTCATTTAATGTCACATAAATCTAAATAATGTGGAAATTAATTTAATTATATTTTGTGAACTTGTGTGGGTCACATGTGACAGTTAAATCTGCAAAGCAGAGAACGCAAAAGACAGTAAATGCAGTGTCATGCAGCCAATGTGTGGCACTCACACCACATATGTGCATATATAAGCTACTGTGTGTGTGTGTGCGTGTTTGCATTTTGATTATTAGAAATGAAATATTTGCATACCAAACAAATGAATGGCAAATGCTCTTGAGTACACAAATGAGAGTGCAAAAATTGCATGCGCTTTCATATGTCTACATACACACACACAGGCATTCATATATGTATATGGCTGCAGTTGTGCTCTTGTTTATTTATTTATCAATTGAATGGCAAACAAACAGAGACTATGAAAATCAATGGTACAAAAGACTTCCATGTCAAATAAGCATATGTACAATACCAATAAACACAATAACGGTACAATAATGAATGGCGAGAAATATAAATAGCTACAACAAGCGTCTTTATTGTTGACTTACTAACACACATGCACATAAATAGAAAGCAAGTTGTTGGAATAGCACTGAATCAAAATATGTTAAACTCATAGAAATATTTTCACAAAGTCAACAATCAGCCACTAAGCAGTTCAATGTAATGCAAATGTGCCGGAAAATCTCGTTAAGCGAAAACAATAAGTCACACTTGTGTAAATTATATTAAACACAAATTCAAATTATTTGCAAATTATTGCGCTTTCATTACTATTAATGTCTTCTCCGGCCATTTCCATTTCCAAAGCAAGCGCATGACTTTTCATTATATTGTTCGTAAATGTGTGGGCTTGAGTGCATTTTAACAGCAACAACAAAAACGGGTGGATCTTTGAGAATATGAATTATCATTACTGCAATTTTGTCTAAAATTGTTATTCAATGAAATAAACTATTGTACGACAGTCCTAAAGAGAACTACACTTCATGACCACAGTGCGTATGAGTGACTGCTTTGTGTAGCAAATACTTTGAAAATTGTCTACGCCAGAAAATGACTGCTTATTTTTACAATAAATTGAGTAAAAGGAGAATATCACAGCATTTCTTGACCAATTTAACCGTTCGAGCGTACTTCCAAGTCCATGCTGTGCCTGGTGAGGAAAGAGAATTCACACAATTTTATTAACATTTTTCGGAAATATTGCTTTCATATATATATATTTGTTAAAATAATGTACCGTTATGATAGAAACAAAACTTTCTGAAAGCATTCTACGCTGATTCAACAATTTTTAACACGAGTTATTTTAGGTACTGACATTTTATTTAAATTTCAAAGCTATAATACTCAATATGTTTATATCTATAAATGACTGCAAATTGCACCAGAAAAGATTTTATATTACATTTATTCATATCTAGTACCAGCTGACCATGTAGGCGTTGTCCTACGTGAGATTAAGTGAAAAGAAAGTTGAATTTATATTGTGTTGAAAATTATTTATTTGCGATTTTTCGACATTTTTCAATGTAACGCAGCTTGATAAACAACATTTTTAGTTTATGTTCCGGTGCGTATATATACAGAGCAGATGGTTTTCCAACTCGGGAGCACACCACGTATAACTGGCCGTGTGAAAAACATGACATTTCCAGATTTATGCCACATATTTATATCGACTATCCTTGTGTCCTGTTGTCCTATCATCGCAAAAGCAATTTTCACTGGAAACTGAATACGTTCGAACTGAAATAGCAAATCATTGGAACTCAAAAAAAAATTCATAGAATGAAGCATTTTGCTTCTTTGTATTTGATAGCTGCACAATCAGTATGGTTCCAATACATAATTTCGACAGATCCAACGTTGAGACGCAAACGATGCGGCGGCATCCCATGCTTCTCCAAAGATTTGGGTAATTCACGGTTTCGTATTTTTGGCAGCTAAAATTGCATGTGCACTCAAGCTACAATAATTTGGACAATGCTGACATAGACATTCGTGAAGAGTTCATCTTTCGTTGAACTGAATTGATCAAAGGCAGGTGGAATTGATATCAAACCACTTGAATCATCAACCGGATTTGGCAATTTCCAATTCTTATGTCTTTGGCAATGCTATTTTTTTTCGTATCCCCTAATTCCATTGATTATCATGTTCCAGCAATTGTAATTGCTAGCAAGTTGCACACACCGTACCATTCGCAGTAGGCAATGACTCAAATGAAGCTTGAATTGCGTAATTCGTCCAAAGGCAATAGTTAAGAACACACTTGGATGTCAATCTACTGGTTGGATTTGCTTTCTGCATAACTATTTCTGCGACGATGCATTCCATGTATAATATCAAGGCATTTCCGAATAGAGGAATGATATTACAAACAGATCACTGACGCACGTTGAGAAAATCTCTTGCTGGCGGTGCTTCCACTGGCTGTAATGTATTCTTCTAGTCTCTTTGGTCAAAGAAAACGCGACTTTTTCAATCTAGCGCTCCCTGGTGGCGCCACCTATATGTCGACTAGTGCTATCTTTATCGATTGTCCAGTGAGAATTTCATGACTTTTCATAGATTAGAAGTGAAGTTATGCGTTTTAAGTATCAGTACGTTTGTGTTATCGATGCGGAAATAAGCTTCGAATAGAGAGCCAACATAAAATTCTGTTTTAAAATCTGTGATCACCGGAAATTCCATTGAAGCGCGAATTAGTAAAAAATCTGCCGAAATCATCATTGAAATTCAGGGAAATGGAATTGAGCATACCCATAACCTCGCATTTTGACCGAACATTCGGGGCTTAGGAAAGCTTGTGCACGGTTTGTTCCGCACAAATTGACTGACGACCAAAATTTGCTCACAATCGAACATTCGAGGGACATCATTAAAGAGGTCAAAAAGGACAAAAACTTTCTTTACAATATTGTGACTGCTGATGAAACTTGGTGTGTCCAATATGATCCCGAAACGAGATACAAGAGTGCTGAATGGAAGGCACCGGACGAGCCGAAACCCAAAAAATCGGGCATGGAGAAGTGAAAAGTGAAGACAATGCTGATTTGTTTTTATGATTCCAAAGGTATTGCGGTATTCTACATTGGAGTTTTGAAGCATTTGCGAAAATGAAAGTTGGCGTTTGTTGCATGATAATGCGACGGCTCATCGATCGCCGCTTATGACCAATTAATTCACCAAAAATCACATTTTAACCATTAATTACTTCCCGTATTAAACTGATATGGCACCATGTGACTTCTTCCTTTTCGGTAAAATGCATTTGCTCATGAAAGGAAAGCGTTATGCAGATGTAGAGGCCATTCAAAAGGCTTGCACCGGCATACTGGCGGCTATACCGGCCAACGACCTAAAACACTCGGTCGACATACTTTTGGACCGTGCAAAAAGCTGTATTGAAGAAGTATTAGACTAATTTGAATAAAATAAATTGATTTCGCCGAAAAAAAACATTTATTCTACTTTTTTTTTAAATCCTGATTACTTTGGAAATCACCTTATATATATTTACATACTTTGCTTCAAGAAAAAGTTTATCAAACATCGTAGCTGTTGTTTGATAAGTCGTGCTGTGACATCGTGAGGATCGCTTGCTGATTGACCACAATCCATAATTTTACACGTAGATAAGTCCAAGTCGCATCCTATGAGTAGTCGTTCATGTGCCTTGGTCCACCATATGTTGATGGCAAACAAATTTCAGTTTTTAATGGGTCACTTTGTGTAAAACAAGAAAGAAAGCTACCGAAATTGAACGATTCAAATAGCTTACAAATCAAAAAATTATAGAACAAGAAAAACATTTTTTTTTTCCAAATTTGAATGGAAAGCCTTACTTTTTGAAATTGTCCGATTTCCGACTTTTCCTTATAAAAATTATAATCTAAACCTTCCCCGATCCACAGCGAACAACCTCTGAAAATTTCATCAAGATTGGTCCAGCCGTTCTTTAGCCTTGGCGTTACTAACAAACAAACATTCATTTTTATATACAACAAGGGATTTTGCCTAGAAGCGAGGTTAAAAGTGGACATTTTTTGAATCTTTGTTTTGCAAACCATCCTCATTGAATCTCCTTCAAAAAGGTTCAGACCATTTTTCATTTCATGCAACGGTTTAGTAGCTATAGTAAACAGACAAAACCATAAATTATTTTTACCATATACATACATATATAAGCTGTGGTATTCATTGTTTACTATCATTCATATCATATACTATTCAATACAGTGAAAATTTTATTTACGAATAAAGGCGTACATGTTTTGGTCGGTGTAAGAATCCAAGGGATTGTATTTGAGAATTATTAATAAATTTCATTGGTTACAAGTATTTCAGTCCAGTTAATAGAGTTACTCGCTTAGTAGAATTAATATTCACTCATTCATTTAAAATAGCCGTCACTATATCCTTTATTTAGCAAATGCTTTTACTATCCTATCTTTTAAGTTGGTTCGAACTGCACACAAGGCTCTAAGTTTTACTAAAATCGGTACAGTAGTTTACGAGCCCATTGCGGACAAACAACATTACACGTACTTTTTCTATATAAAAATATATGAAGATTGTGCATACAATATTAAATAATTTATTAAGTGATTGTTATAAACTGACTTTTGTGTAAAATCAATCCAAAAGCATGTCGAACGCGTGTTTTAGGTCGTTGGCCGCTATGGCCGTCAATATACCGGTGAAAGCCTTTTGAATGGCCTCTACGTCTGAATAACGGTTTCCTTTCATGGGCAAATGCATTTTTCCGAAAAGGATAAAGTGGCATGGTGCCATATCAGGTGAATACGGGAAGTGGTTATTGGTTAAAATGTGATTTTTGGTCAAATAATCTATCACAAGCGTCGATCAGTCAATTTGTGCGGAACAAACCGTGCACATACCTTTCGTAAGCCCAAATGTTCGGTCAAAATGCGATAAATTAATGTTTTGGAGATATTTAACCCCTTGACGTATCAATTAGCGCAACGAAATTCGCTCCCAACTGTTCGCACACAACCTGCACTAAACAAACCAGTTTTGATGCTTACGAATTGTCGATGGCTTGTTTTACAAATTTCCAAAAAATAAAATACTTCGATTTATTTTTACAGCGTAAAAAAAAATATGGATAATTACACAGTATATAATGCACTCAACTGCAACAATGTTTTTTGTTTATAAAATGTTGTTATGTTTTTTGAAAATAACGGGAAAATTTCAATTCTCTTTTCATCAAATATACACCACGAGAGGCACAGTGATTGTACCACGAGTCAGACTCGTGGAAATACGTCAAGGGGTTAATTCCATTTCCATGAATTTCAATAATGATTTCGGCTGATGTTTTATGAATTCACGCACAGTTTCGATGAACGATCACGGATTTTGATTGGCCCGCATGTTGATCGTCATTTATGTCCTCACGAGCGCTCTGAAAACGTTGAAACCACTCGGGGGCTCTGCTACGGGATAGACAATCATCGTCATAAACTTGTTTCATCAATTGACACGTTTCGGTAAAAGTTTTAGCAATTTTAAAACAGAATTTTATGTTGGCTCTTTATTCGAATCTTATTTCCGCACCGATAGCACAAAAGTACTGACACCTTAAACGCAATAACTTTAATTCCAATCTATGAAAAGTCAAAAAACGAATGGACCATCGATAAAGATAGCAGGTTCTAACGCACTAGTCGACATATAGATGGCGCCACCAGAGGCACTAGATTCAAAAAGTTCTGCTTACTTTGAAACGATTTYTTTAGGTTATTCAACACAAAATTAAAAGCTTTACACTTTCTAAGAGGGAAAATTTTAATAAATTCTAGACCTTTTTCAGGAAACCTCTCTCGAAACTACTCACGAAAAATTAATGGTTTCAGTTAATTCCGCTGAGTAAGACATGAAAACTTGAATATGGTTATGTCGAAAAATGAAAATCAATTATTTTATTAATTACTACGATTATGTTATATTTACTTTGAATCGAGTTAATTTTATTAAGATCGGTTGCAATAGGTAAGGTTAGGATATTTGGTTATTTTTCAGTATGTTGCACCCTGCGTTATATTTTTATTGTTTCACAATGCTGAATTCTTTAAACGTAATACATATAAGCCGAACTGTGAAGCTAAACTCGTCGGCTTTTACACACACTTTCACAAACTACTAGCTCGCATATCTCATAGCATCTATAACAATATATAAAATATATATTTCTTCTGTACATGTTTATGTCATCGAACTCAATTTTTTTTTTTTTTTTTTTTTGACAACTTTTGTTCGTATCAAGGCAGATTCAAGAATGACATAGATTTATAATTCGGCTCAATATAAATGGTAATTTTTTAATATCCTTTCAATAAAAATTCCCATAATGATGCCTAAGATTGTTACACTTTATTCAAAAAGGTCGAAATATTCAAACTAAACAAGTGTGTGCAGGGTAGACCCCAGCTTATTATTTCATTAATAAACTTTCTTTGGCTAAAAGAACATAATTTGTTTTTGTTCGCTTCTGGTATTCTGGTAAATATGTTCTTAGACATCCATATAAGCTCCACATTGTAACGGAAAAGATCTCCGCTTTGGAGTTTTACATTTTTTTCATTATCAGATAGAAATATACATGTCGTGCTTCCACCTATTTGAAATATAATATTACCGCGATTGAAACAAGCTGTAGTAAAACGAATTTTCTACAAGAAAATCTACAAATATGTTTTTGTAAGCCTAATGACTTAAAGGCAGGTTTAGAAAAAAAAAAGTTTTAGAAAAGTCATAGTTTCGTAGGAAATATTGTTTCTGCTCTATAGTTACCTGTAGATACTATTTTAGAAATGTGGGTTTCAGAGTACGAAAGTAAAACCCATATTAATTTTTTTTTTTTTGTTTTTTTTTTTTTTTTTGACCTACCGTATGTATTTGTATATGTTGAGATATCTTGCATATTTTCAAAGCCAAATTCGCTAATTGATTATATAATATATATTATAACCGCACATATAGATAGTAGAGCTATTTCTTGGTATACCTTTTTCTCACATCATACAAAGGTAAAAATACGTCATTCAGTTTTAATCAATCGTGGAGGCCCGTAAACTCCAAAGTAATAATATAATAAGTCAAGGTGCCCTGAGAACAAAAGAATTGCGCCATAAAGCTTGAAAAGTAGGAAAAAATCAATGAAGTATGTTGTGACAAAGGTCGAGGATAAAATTATATACTTTAATAAGCAGTACTCACTTGAGTCCGAAAACTGGTAGTTATGTACCCGATTTAATGTCACATTCACATTCTTCTTAAAATCGCACCCTATTTCCTTTACTCGGAGATCTGAGTCAAGAACAAGGCAACCATTTAAAACAGGATCTTTTTACAATGGCTTTTGTTGGGACATTCAGATTATCTTTCCAATGTTTTTTTTTTCGAAAGAGTTAAGTGTAATAGAATTGTTTCAATATTTCGATTTTTTTTTTTGCTTTTGTTTAATATAGAAAAATATATTTTTGATATTCGCTTAATTAAAGCTTATTAGAATTTCAGTAACATATTTCATACTTATCTATTGAAATATAATATAACAAGGTCATAAGAAATTATGTCACGTAATTGTGAATAAAAATTAAATTACTCTATTATTCGTTTGTATCTACATATCTAAGGTGATATGTCAAAATATTTGTTCCATTTGACTTAAAATTTAATTTATTTTATGATATTTTTTTTTTACATATTGAAGTGCTTTATAAGGTCCAGATGCCATATTTAAATTTAAGTGCTTTAAGATCTGCAATTAGCTTAATATTCTGCTCTTACACACTTCTCTGCTGCTTACACTCATATAAGCCCAAACAGAGCAGCCACGAACATACACACACACACACACACACATGCAAAGTGTATGCATGAAGATGTAATAAAGCTTAAATAGGGTTTTATTGGATGAAAAGGCAATTTGGAATTAGGCTGCCACTTAAGGCGCCCTAATGTATGATTGTATGCTTGTATGCTTGTATGCTATATTTACGAGCAGTTCAAAATTTGCATACGAAAAGCAAAGGAGGCTTAAATCGTAAAATATAAAGATGAATTCAAAGCAAAAAAATATTGCGGTGAAATAAAAGTATGTTTGTGCATAAACCGGAGGATATGTGTTCGAAAGCGTATTTATTTCAGCTCACAAACACATTAACACATTTCAATGGAAAAGATAATTGGCATAATTAAGTCAGAAACACACTCAAACACAAGTTCAAACTCAAGTGACAAGCAGGGGGGCAAGACGCATAATATTAAGCCAAAAAAAAATCCTTCTTCATTAGCATTATGGCTAATTTGCTGAAAAGCGATACAGAATTATCACGCGAAAACATAAAACCCATACTACTGGGCAACCAATTCCAAAGGCATTTACGTCTAATATCTTCGATTTAAACATAAACCAAATTAGCGCTCTGAAACTGAGAATTTTCATTCTTTCCGAAGTTTAAAGATATCGCGGCCATACTTTTTGGCACTTTACTATTCGCAGTGCATATGTATATCCTATTATTTTCAACATTTGTTAAAGCGATTTGAGTCTTCGGTCAACTTTTTACTTTATTTCGCAGCGTATTAAGGGTTTTGTATATTTTGTGATTTTCCAAGTTTTCGTCTTGGTAAAGCTTACGGGAATTTGCATTAAGTTGGCACTGTCTAATGGATACTTAGTATGGGGTAAAGCAAAAAATTTTCTTTGATTTTGCTTGAAAAAATAATATAATAATTTTGTCCCCATATTTTGAACTATGGGAATAACCTCAATATCTAAAATAACCTAACTTGATATAGAAACTTCTCCAACATTTATCGCATTTGGCCATAGGAAGATATTATAAAATGATGGTGCATATCTAAGCGTTAAATAAAGCTTTAATGGAATGGGGTTTCCATCTCTCAATATTGATAATCTTAACAACTTTCTTGTTTAATTGAGGTTTTCCTCGTCGAACCGAATTCTTGTGTCACAGAGGTTAATGAATATTCATGGTATAATAGTTTTGTTCACCTCACTGCCGCGCCCACAATCCGCAATTAAAGCAAAACCTTTAAAAGCTCATAACTAAACCCTTAGATAAGCTATAGAGCTGTAATTTCGAAAAGGGATTGCATTCCCAAGAGGCATGAACGAAAGAGGCAAAACTGGAAATTAAAAAAAAAAAATTTAAATTTCAGTGAAAATTTCACAAGCTAGCCTCGAACGCACAAGACTGTATGTCCAAAACTATTTCTCGGATCAACTTGAAAATTTAGGACATTATTACCGCATACGTCAGCATGGGAGTTATTTCAATGATAATGAAGGAGCCTATTTCACTGATAACCCCCATATAACTAAAATCAGGATTTTCGAGCATCCTGCTGACTTTTTCCCATATGATTGGTGATGGAATGTGAGGCAACCTAATGAATCTCAGGCATTTCTTTAATATGTAGCATATTAATAGCATGTTGTATTTGCAAAAATAAATATAATTGGGTCGATGCTACCCCTACTCATATGTATATAACACTTATAATGATTTTCGTTTTTCTAAAAAACTTGGAATATGTGGATCAGTGCATAAGTTGTATATATCTGCTTGACGTTTTACACCTTAAAGTATTTTCCACGCTTTGATTCAGTATAAACTGATTTGTTGCGCCCGAACTTAGCTCTTCTTTAATTAACATAACCATGATTTTGATTGTAAACCAATGGAAAACAGGTAAATATTATTTTACGACAAAACATCTTTAGTTGATGCGCAGGGCGCAATTTACAAAACACCAAAACATAATAGTTAGTGTACGTGCAAATAATAAACACGCACACACACAATCATAATTACGGAAATACATGTGAGGTGTGTGGCTGTCACATAAAATACACCAACCAACCGCAAAACCGGAAGAAGCCGAGGAAAATGCGCACACGTGAGCAAATAAAGTTTTGCCGAAGTATGCCTGCATATGTATGTATGTACGGTGTATGAGTGCGGGAAAACGCGTAAATAGAGCTCCACGTGGTCACCCAAAAAATTAAGCTGGTGCTCCACCTGCTCATGCAAAAGCCAACGACATACTCGTAATACATTAGGGTCGCACTAAATCTAATAAATGTTTATGTTACAGCGTTTCGTTATGATAGCAAAGAACTTGAAGGTATTTTGAAAATTATTTATAAAATCAATTATACATGTCTCAAAGCAAGTAACAACCTAACAGTTTCTTGTAACTCCTAGAAACATCGAGATAAGTATAGATAATAAAATGGTTAAGATGGCGAGATACATAAGTTGAATTCTTTATCGATACCTGCCTGTTCTTCTGTTTGTCCGGGCATGTCACTTGAGTAGAATGCACGAATGAAGCTAAAATTTTATTTATGGTATCCTAATGGGGCGGGGAATCTGTGGTTTCAAAGATCTTGGAATGTTGACATGCCTCCTCCTCCGAATAAGTTTTGTGCACTCCAAACTTGAAAAAAAAAAAATATTTTCCTTTAACATTTCATTATACAGTGTGAAATCAGACAACACATATACAATCCTCATCACATCTTTATGGAGGATACTAATGAAAGTTGACTAACTCGCTAAAATAACACTTCTGAAGCATTGAATTTTGTGTCCAAATTGGTTCTAAAGGGGTGCTTGTGAATGGGTATAAAATATATCTGCGATTGCTATTTAAGGATTTTTGGGGCTATCGAACGGTCTGAGGCGACTGCATATACTTCTGGTACGATACAGAGGCAACCGGTAGTTTAAAAATCCCGTTATGGTAGAGCTCCATTTCATAAATTTGTATTAAACCGGCTTAATTCATTTTTTGCACCTTGTATTTTTATTAAGATATTCCTTAGATTTACCGATATTTTCGGCATTAAGTGTTCTATAAGCTCTGAGATCCAGAAATGCGGAAGTTGGAGGCGTATCATTCGGTTTCGGTCACTTTTAGATGAGAGATGTTACCCTTAGCAACCTTTAGTCCACTATTTGAGCAAAGTTTTATACCGATGTCTTCCTTGTTGCCTTAGTACTGAATTTAAAACTATGATGTATGGAAAATAGGCGTGATTGTTAATAAATTTCGCTCTAGAAAGGCTATTGGAAAATATTTTCATTAAGATTGGTTGCTATTGCTTTAGCAGTTAGTGATATTATATAATTGGATTAAATCTGTTTTTACAGACAGACAGCCATTCGGACCCAAGAAAAGTTTTTACTGATTATTTGAATATCTACACATAACGACTGGTTTTAAGTATTCTAAGCAAACGTTAGGTGAATAAAACTATGGCATTCTGTGGAATATGTTGCGATAGTATAAACATAACTTTCTTGCAACTTTGAATGCTTGCCTTTTTTGATATTCCAAATCCCAATTGTGGGAGATTAAATATTTTGTGTTGAAGGTCATTTAAAGACGCTAAGGATGTACAAGAATCTTTGTTTAGTGAAAGGCTTAAGGAAATTCCCAAAGGTAAGTTTACGTACTTCGCGCTGTGTTACTTGCGTTCGTGCTCATCCACACACTTCTTCACATACATATTATTGTAATGTATGCGCTTTGAATTACTCTCCTACTCCTTGTCGTAAGGGCTACAACTCCATTGTATCCGTTTCCAATATCTTATTAGAGAATTTTTTCGCAATATTTTTAAGACAACATAGTATGTACTTGTTTTCTGGACATTATACAACAGCTTTCACAAATTTATTATCCTTTCCTGATTTCATTCGTTATACGAATACACTTACAATTATCATAATTTCCTTGTCATTTCCTTGCTTTTGTCAGTGCTGTTACTCACCGCTGTCCCCGATCCAGCTCCCGCTTGCGTGGTGACTGTTCAATCGCTGCGGCCAATCACTTGAGTGTCAGAGGGCATTTGCATTATCGTATTGTTGTAGTGAAGTCAAGTAAAAGGTTTTGTACGGGGATAGGCCAAACCGCCCGAATATTTCTTTCATTGCCCGAAAAACGAGCGCTTTTTATCATCCAATTGGCATTTGTGAATGTCGGCAAATAAGTACAAATAACAGAATAGCACACAAACACTTCCACACAACTCGAAAATAATGGATGCGCCTGTACGTGTGTAAGCTCTTCACCTTTCCCAATGAAATTCATGACTGCACACCAATGAAACAGCCCCGAAATGGGATTGTGACAACCGGCTGAACTTAACAGTAAATATTTTTGTTGTTTGTGTGCTCAAATTAGTGCAAAATTGCTATAGATCAATTTTTACCATTATGCGAAAATGCCTTCGATAGCTTCGGTGCATTTATTGGACAAATATTTCTGGTTCGATGCAAGCTATCGGAACAATTGTTGGATAGGAGAGTAAGGTTGTATTGAAATTAGTCGTAGTTAGGTGAGTGCGACATCTTGCTAATTTGTTGCTTTCATTAGTAGGGTAATGACTTCCATGACAAACGGTGCCATAGTTTCCGACACTTTATTATGGCTCGTACATCTATTTACATAAAGATGTTTTATAGCATGAGGTAATTTTTGAGCTGAAATCTGCTTACGTATAAAGAACCGTACAATTTCTTTATTCCTTTGAGAGAATGCTGAATAGTTAAAAATTCTCCAGTTCCATTCTAGTTATACTTCTGCAGCAATTGGGGCAAGAACGTGAGGATTATTATCTTACAAGTAGTTTATCGTCTCGGGATTTTGACTAACGACTTCACATAATTTCACAAGAAATCGCCAAACTTTTCTTTTCATAAGTTGATTATATCAGGCATGAATGAGCCATTAATCATGGCTATATACTTCATTTACATACTTTTTTAAGGAATATGAACCAATGATCGTCTATCGCGCTGTTTGGTGCCAATTCCTCATTCCTAGAATGGTAAACATATTTTTTTGCTCTTTAATGGTAATCTTCGCCTCTGAGGCGACTTTTATAAAAAACCCACATTTTACCCTTAACAAAACAAAAATTTATTAAAACAGAAACAAAAACGTATATGTATATTACATGCTTGGTAATAAAAATAAACAAAAAACAATTAATTTTTTAAATATCTTAAATATATTATTGGCATTTATAGATCACATATTTTATTAGTAGTATGAATAGATCTTTTACAAAAAAAAATATAAAAAATTAAAAAACAGTTTGAGATCAAAAAATAAACTTCAGTGTCTTGTAGACCTTATATMTAATTAACATATTAAAAAATAATATAAATCTTAAAACTTAAAATAAAACCTGCAAGACAAAATAAAGTTTGTGGGTTTTCCACCTACTTTTTGACATCACATTGCCAACAATTTGGCAGCAATAAGTTTTTTTGCATTTTGCGCAGAAATATACGCTCATACGCTTCAATTTTGGAGGACAAAAATCGCACATTGATCTTTTGCCCTTTTTTATACTTGGTTCGTCTGTATCGTCATCAGACTTATCACCAATCGCGTCATTTATTGCTACAAAAACCCTTTTCTGCATACGTGGCATTTCTCTTAAACGAATGGCGCACCAGTCACTACAAAGGTCCTTGCTTAGTTTCTTGAGGAATTCTCTTCTTGACATTGGCTTTATTTTTAAAACTTCACAATTTGATATATAAATTACATAGCTGTTGAGTAAAGCCATATAGAACATACAAAGTGTCGCAAACTTATCTGTTTTGATTTTTCTGTCGTCTCGAGTGCTACGATCATCGAAATGTAGACACTTGACAAGGAACTCAAATCGTTTACAGCTTATTGCAGCTAAATTTTGGGATCCACAAATAGTAGGGTCAAACAGTTCAACAGTTGACAAGTGATTATTTTTTAACGCACCACTGATAAATATACCGATAAGAGCACGAAGCTCTTCTATTTTTACCTGTAATGTAGTGGTATTCTCGATTGTATACTTGGTAGCTGCTTGGTCAATATATTCATTAGTGCTTAAGAGTACTTCATCCCTCAATTCTGTAGTAAAAAACAGTTCAAAACACTTCAAGGGATTTACTATACCCTTGGCTCCTTCTTTTGGCCCTGGCATAATATGAACTATGTTTCTCGAAGGAGTTCTGTTCGATAGTTTTGTTGTCGAAGACGGTTCGGAAGACCATATATATTTGTTCTTACCCCTTATAACCGATGCCGATGGCGTAATTATCCAGTTCTCACTAGCCAATTGATCGCCATTTTGCGATCTACAGCTTCATGAACATAAGTCGGTGTGGATTGTATATTGATTGTAATTAGATACATCAATATGCATTGCATGCATGTCATCGTCGAAATCATCGACGTAAGTGGGATCAGCCACACTATCATCTGAATCGATACCTACACCCAAATCGCCATCAAGTTCACTTCCATCAAGCGATATCTCCAACAGCCATTTGAGTAACTGCACATCAGGAGGAACCATCTCTAAAACCTATAAAAATTATGCAAAAACCCAAAAAAAAAAAAAAAAAAAAAAAAAAAAAAAAAAAAAAAAAAAAAAAAAAAAAAAAAAAAAAAAAAAAAAAAAAAAAAAAATCCGCAAACGAATATGTACAAAAAACATTTTTCTCAAATTTATTACGAAGCTTATTATTATATAGAATTGCAGCGTAGAACGATGTGGTTATAATTTCTTCCTTTCTGACTTTTAAAAACTTGCTCTTAAGAATTGGTATTTGCTCAGATAGCTTCGAACTATGGTTTATATTCCCCAAACATGGTTTCAGTTCTTTTAATACCGTCCAATGCGCTGAGTCCCTGCATCGAAAGCGTTCTTTGCCAAAATGATAATGAAAAACAACGAAGCGATAGTCAATTGGTCATTTTATTCATGGTTGATTCTTAATACCTTCTGAAATACTTTACAATCTCAAACCCAATTTCATTATTGCTGATTTAATTCATAACGAAAATCATATGGATAACTCTGTAGTTATCGAGGATATCCATCGATAAGTCAAAGAAACGACGCGTAGGACCATCGGGCCGAAGGGTTCCATTTTGCGTACAACCGGTTATAAGTTGTAATTGTTCTTCTGGTCCTGAAATTTGTCAGTCCAAGGGTTGTCTCTTCGACAATCTAACCCCGTCAGGATCAATTAGTAGTAACGTATTTGTGTCAGTTTTTCATTTGGACTATATGATACTGACTGGGTTGAGTTTCGCAAAACTTCGAATAAAAGTGTATTCAATAAAACAATTTATTTGATGTCGATAACGCGCAGTTAATTAAATAAAATTAGCATGAACGCTCATTAAAAAACTATTATCCCATACCCGAATGATTCCTTCGACTTGAAATTATTTAGCAACTCATTCGAATTATAACAAACTTAGGCAATAATTGAAGCTTCCACTGCTCGTGAACTAATCGAAATTTCAAAATGTGCACAAGTTCGAAATGTCAAGATTACTATGAATATTATTGTACAACAACAATACCGCATAACAAAGCACTTAAGAAGCATTTGAAGCAAATTGAGCTTGGCCATTTGCGAATGCATGTACATTGGCATTCAATCAAATGATTAAATCACAAGCATTTCAATTGAGGCACTCAACAGCATGAGTTGGCAAGCCAAGCCAAGCCGAGCCAATTCAAGGCGAATCAAATATTTGCACAAATTGGTCATTTGTGTGGCAAAGCAAACAAATACCAAGTAATATTATGTTAATATTTGCACAATTTGCCACACACACACACACCCACACACATGCATGGATGCTTGCAATTTGCATTGATTGAAGGACTCGTGCAAGCGCTGCGACCACCCAAAGCGTGAATTACTTAGAGCCGCCACTTTATAGAGAGCTTGGGCTGAGAGCTTGAGCGCATGGAGTGGAAACTATTTCGTAATTGCTGCTTAGCATTTGACAAATGAATTGGCCGCTGATAGAATTTTAATGCGTTTTTTAATATATATGCATCTATGTACGAGTATATGTGTAGCCATAAGAATGCACATAAATTATCAAGCAGTTGGCTACACATTCAAACTAGCCGATTTGGATGCATTTAATGGCTACACATGAATTATTCTAAAAGCATGCATGCGTGTGTGTGAACTCCATTCTCAGCCATACAAGTTGGTTACATTGGAAATTGCTAAATAAATATTGGCGTACACACACATGGCTACACTGACGGCAAATTCCAGGTAACTAGAGGACGAGTAATCGATTGATTGCGTGAGTGCGTTGCATGACTGTCGAGTGTTTACAACAAGTGTTTGCCTTTTGCTTGCAAATATGAGTTTTGCCGAATGTCATTTGCAGTGCTCTGTCATTTGGGTAGTTGTTTATGAAGTGGGCCCCCGATGTGCCAATAGAAATGGCAATGGAAATATTCCCTCAAATGCTGCAGTGCGTGCATGGCCTTAAATTAAACAAACACACAAAAGAAGCCGGTTTTTGTTAAGGATTTTCGAATCAAATGAATATTCCATTTTTTAATTCGAGTATCTCTATTTAAAGAGAAAAACACAGAAACTTCAAATTTATTGGGAAATGTTTATTTTCATTCGAAAGAACATTCTTTGGCACTTATTTCTTGAAAATTATCTATTTCAAATATTGGCCGCGGCTACGTCTCAAATGGTCCATTTGTTGAACCCAAGTTTCGATGACTCATTCAAGCATTTCGACAGGAAACTAACGAATGACATGAATATTTTGGCGTTGTTTTTTTGCTACCAAATGTCGCCGAGATCACGAGTTTTCATATCAGGTATCAAATAGTCGGTTATCATGACGGCATAACGATGACCCCACTGGCCCACAAACCACACAAAATCGTTAATTATTTCTTGATGAAATGGTAGCATTTGGATTTTTCATCCCGAATGCCTGATCGGTGAACAGGTTTTGGCTCGAACCATCGGATATTCTGGGCACTTTTCAAGTATCAAAAGATTTTTGTTTCAAGAATATTTTAGTATGCTAAAGACCTGTGGAAGGTAAGTTCCATGCCGTAAAGCAATAAATAATGACTGACTCTGAGCAGTGTTTGAAGCTGTTAATACAAATTTTAAGCACACCGTTATATTAGATGAACACAAACAACATTTGTTCAATATTTTAATGAGCAATAAGAAAGCACAATACAAATTTCCTACAAAGAAAGTGAAAGAAAAAGTTAAATTAAAAACAAATAAAGGCAAAAGAAATCTCAAATTTTTAAATGTAATACTTTTCTGCCAACACAGTAAGTGAAAAGAAAGGATTCAGCCAAACGGAACTTTTCTAAGCACACGCGACTCATAGACACAATACATAGGTATATGTAGACATACACGCACGTACTATTCTCATGAGTATGCGTCTCAAGTGGCTTACTTTTAATGTGCTAAGCGATGAAATTAAATACACTTAAATAAATAACACAAAACTGGGCCAAAGCTGCCAGACATAATGAAATCGAGCTGCACAAGTCTGACAGTCTGTGGAAGACTAGACAGAGAGCAGCTTCCCTCGTACTCTTGGTTGTGTGTTCGCACAAGAATTTTGATACAACTTTTGTTTACACAAAAAACAAGTTGCTCACTTGTGTGTGTATATGTGTATATCCATGTAGATATGTCATATATGTATATATACATACTGCATACAAGTAATAATATTATTATAGAATTATTTCAGGCTTGCACATACTCGTACATAAGTAATCGTATTCACTTTTTGAGTCTTTTGAATATTTGCTTCACAAACATTTGCTTGTGTGCGTAAGTAATTAACACACTTATCGAAGCACAACCCCTTAGGTCACTTCAAATAAGGACTGAGTTGAACTGGCTACTTAATTAAACAAATTTTAAGTGAACTGACAAAGTGCAGTCTTTAATTTTATTCGCACATACGATTCTGAGTTTTAAAAAATAGTAGAATAATAAAGAACAGTTAGTTTGAATCTAAAGTAAACTTTATATTTCAAATGCTCAGATTCAAAACTTCAATCCTTCTGCTAATAAACACTTAAAACATTGCAGCATTCTGCATTGCCACAAACAAGACCAGAAAATTCTCTCTACTTGAAAATAAAAGGTAGACGAATTTCGCTGTGAGGTAACTGATAACGTTGTTGTTAAGTAGGAGTCTTGCGGCATGATTCACGTATTCATGATAACTCAGCTCCGAAAAAATTGAAAAACACTTCGGTTGGGAGACCAGCAAAGCTTCATTTATTGTTTAAAAATAGCGCTAGCTTTTGGAAGAGAAAAGAAAGAGGACAAAACTAAGACGGAAACGACTATAATTCAAATTGAATTTAATATTGGGTAGTCTAAAAAGTCTTTTCGTATTTGCAATCAAACTTCAATTACTTTTTTTTATATTTAGACCAATAAATAAACAAACAAATATGTATCGTTTTGGTCCCCCACTTTTTGCCATTTTTGTTCTAGAGACATTCTTCCATCAGTGTAAATGGAAATTTCAAAATTTCCAGAACGGAAGCGAGTGAACCACTGTTGCGTTACACGAACTGTACAGCGTCATCTTCGTAACCTTCACGAATTCCCTTTTTTATAAAAAAATTTCAAAATATAGCGAGCTTTTCCATTATTTTCATTGATTTTTAACCACCGTTACTTTTTTCGACTTCCCCGAATATTATTTTTATTTTAAATAAAGCTTAAAGTCTCACTTTTCCAACACCATACGATATGACACAATGTGATTGGTAGCACTGGAAATTACGACTGCAACGACAAATGTATTGTATATCGTATTGACAAAATACGAAAAGACTTCTTCGACTACCCAATAATAAATTGCAATTGAGAGTTAATATGGTATTTATTATATAATTTTCAAAAGAATAATAGTATTTATGGAAATATACTCTTACAGTATTAACGGGTTGGTGTAAGAGCACAAAACAGATACACAATCATAAAATTTACGGCAAAATGAATTTGAACATTCTAATTTAGTAAAACCTCAAAAAGTAACTACAATTTAGCCGCAAAAGTAAGAAATACTGTTTTTTAAAGATTGCATGGAAAAGGTAGTTTTAAGTGTAAGATAATTAATTTTCAAATTTTATTTAAACATTTGAATAATTCATTTTAAATAACCATATAATTGCTTTAATTAAGTAAATAATTTCAAGCATATCCAACTGAAAGTTTGTCCATTTCTAATACTCACAAGCAACTATGTAAAAAAGAAAATAATTTTATGAAAGAAAATAATTTTATGATTTTTTCTTTTTTCAGTGCAACTTGGATTTGTAAAATATGTTAGTAAAATAGATTTTATTAAAAAAATTAAGAGAATTCATTATTTAGAAAGAATTTACTTCCCTTGATTCATATCTTTTCCAAAGTGGTAACTTCACTTGGGCAGCTGTTGTCAATTCAGTTTCATGTGTTTAAGGAAAAAATTGGGCTTCGAAAGAAGTGTTTCTAATAAGTAAAATTATATATAAATCATCAGACAGCATTTTTATTACCGCTTCCATCGTCTTCGTAAGATAATTTTTTGATTTTTCAATTTTCTTGACAATTATATGAAGGTATTTTATTGTTAGTGTCGATAGTTAGCTTTAATAAGAAATAACCCGATCTAGAAGAACACGCTAAGCTTCAAACGTGTTAATATTTAAAAACATGCAGTAATAATTTAAGGACTATATTTGGTGAGAGATCCTTCTTTTGCCAATAGCTCTACTACAGCACAACAAAGCAAGGTAGGGTAAGAAACCTGCTCTATATTAAGCTAAAAAGCACAGGACGTCACATAATATATATAACCTAAAATAAAATAAATCATCCAAAATTAATAGATATAAGATTTTAAGTTTTAGTTGTAACCCACTCCACCGATATAGGCGGAAGTAAGCAAGGAAACGAGAAGCATTACCGACTGAAACCCAACAGATGAAATAGTCAACTACTATACCAACAACCAAAATGTCACGCACAAGCGCTCTCTCTCTAAAGCGCTAAGTGTGGTAAAATATAAAAATATACAACTTTTACAAAATTTACAAAATTTAAGTAAACATCAAACAACATCACTGCAGCCGGATTTCGTCCACGTGAACTGCTCTTGACATATTCTTCCGAGTACGCACAAAAACGTACAGCCACTTATTTTACGTTTATGCAAAATATGCTGAACACATGCTTCGTACAACAACAACACAATTACCTTAAAGTACTTATGTAGACGTATATTTAAAACAGACACCGGTAAACTTGTGCCATGGAAGAATTGGTTAATGTGTAAACTTTTCGAAAATAAAACAGCGAGGTTCTTCGTATAAAGACTTTTGCTTATGGCAAAATTTACACAACCGCCATGAAATGCTACTGCCACACGTACCATTCCACGCGTGGTGTGCTTCGACAAACATAGGGACTGCGCTGCGTATACGCAACCTCATTTTATTTGGAAATTCTCACGCGCTCATTATACGCCCCGCAGATCACATAACGGCACACATGTGTTTGCTTGTGCAAGCAGGCGTGCAGAGCGGGCTGGAAGCTGTTTGTGCATATGGTAATACCATGACCCCTGAGCCATGTTCACTTCGCTGTTGATGGTGAATTTGCAACGTCTTTTAACACCAGCGTTCACATTTCACCATGTGCTGTGCGCAAGTTTGTGCGTTCATTGCAAAATAAAAGCAGCTCATTAACATTTTATCTGAAACATTTCGTATACTTAAAGTTGATTGATTGCGTAAAATAAAGAAGCCGATTTAATTTGAGGGGCAATTATATATGCGAGTTCTCACTAAAACCACATGGGAGCTGTAATTAATTGCTACTGTTTATTCTCGAAAAGAGGCTTTTCGAAAAGCGGCAAAGACAATTAATGGTAAAATTTCGCTGCAAAAATTAGATATTTCATTTAGCGTTATTAAACTTAATTTATAATCGGAAACATCATATATAAAAAGTTAAGGAAGGACTAAATTCGGTTGTAATCGAACATATAATACTCTTGTGGCTGGCGAAGATTAGGGCTGAAGTAAGGCCATTAGGTGACAGCAAAGCTCCATATGAAATATTCTTCCGGCGGAAAACGTCAACAAGACTTTCGGATTTCTTTATATTAAGGTTATGATGTTTGGACCAAGATCCAAGCTACCTCCGTTTCTATTTAAGAACAAAATATTAATAAAAATTTAAAATATTTAAGAAAATTTGTCCGTTTAATTTCATGAAAATATCACACCTTCTGACCAACTTAAATGACATAAAATCGTGTAGGAAGAAATCGGCACGGGTTGGGGACTTATTGTATTCAATTTTGGCATTGTGCAGGTATACTCGGGATCATATCACACTGAGAGACATATTCCACATAAGGCTTATTAAAATAACGAAAATCAATATATGAAGTATAATATAAAACACATAAGTAATAGTGTATCCTATAATAACAAGAAATCGCACGAAGTTAAATCAGGCGAATACGGTAGTTTTGGCATGAGATTGGTTGAAAATTTGGCAAAAAACTCAGGAACAATCAATGCAGTATGCGACGGTGAAATATTGTGGTGTAAAAACCAAGACTTGTCGGCCCATATTTTCGGTTCTTTTCATACTCTCGCAACAAAGTTGCTAAAGAGAGTATTATAGTTTTGTTCACATAACGGTTGTTTGTAAGTCCTAAAACTAAAAGAGTCAGATATAGGRTTATATACACCAAAGTGATCAGGGTGACGAGTAGAGTTGAAATCCGGATGTCTGTCTGTCCGTCCGTCCGTGCAAGCTGTAAGTTGGGTAAAAATTGAGATATCATGATGAAACTTGGCACACATATTTCTTGGTTCCATAAGAAGGTTAAGTTCGAAGATGGACAAAATCGGCCCTCTGCCACGCCCACAAAATGGCGGAAACCGAAAACTTATAAGGTGTCATAACTAAGCCATAAATAAAGATATTAAAATGAAATTTGGCACAAAGGATCGCACTAGGGAGGGGCATATTTGGACGTAATTTCTTTGGAAAAGTGGGGGTGGCCCCGGCCCCTACTAACTTTTTTTTACATATCTCGAAAACTACTATAGCTATGTCAACCAAACTGTATAGAGTCGTTTCTTTTAGGCATTTCCATATACAGTTCAAAAATGGAAGAAATCGGATAATAACCACGCCCACCTCCCATACAAAGGTTATGTTGAAAATCACTAAAAGTGCGTTAACCGATTAACAAACAACGTCAGAAACACTAAATTTTACGGAAGAAATGTCAGAAGGAAGCTGCATCCAGGTTTTTTCTAAAAACTGAAAATGGGCGTGGCGTCGCCCACTTATGGACCAAAAACCATATCTCAGGAAGTACTTAACCGATTTCAATGAAATTTGGTATATAATATTTCTTAACACCGTGATGATATGTACCAAATATGGGTGAAATCGGTTTACAACCACGCCTGAAATCTCGATTATCACTTTATCATGCGAGAGTATAAAATGTTCGGTGACACCCGAACTTAGCCCTTCCTTACTTGTTACGAATAGCTTCAAACAGATGACGCATAAAACTCAAATTGTATTCTTTGTTGGCAGTTTTGCCGGTCTGAAGGAATTCAATAATTGGAATCCTCGATAATTGAAGAAAACTGTCAAGATAACCCTGATTTTTGACCTGATGTGAAGTGTCTTTTTCGGTTTCGGCTCAGTTTGGCGACGTTTTTCGGCCGATTTGTCGTATGTTTTTAAGTCATAAGCATTGGTCTAGGCCTGGTCGCCAGTCGTAATACGATTCATGACTCCTTGGTAGTCGGAAAGCATTTCTGTTCTGCTTTACTTATTTAAATGAGAACATATTACGATATTGAAAATTCACTAATCTTTCCGGCATTCCATCGATGCCAGTAAGATCCCTGACGTGATTCGTCATCTACGCGTTCCCGATCCTCTTTGAGTAATTTGTTTCAATCAAAAATAACTGCTTGCGTCAAACAATTATCATCGAAAGTCTTTTCCAACATTCCGAAATTTGATTCCATATCCAAAATTTAACGGAAATTCTACTATTCTTCTAATTAAATTAGTACAGATGGAGAAACTAGGTTTTGTTTGAGAAAAGACAAAGTGTTTTTTTTTCATATAAAATGGATTTTCAAATAATGTGGCTTCCAGGTTTCAATAAGAATGGTGTTTTTGATATTATAAAGTTTCCTCAGACATATTAAGAGTTCTAAGGCGTCATTACTCTTATTATTCTAGTAAATAAGTCTTCAAGCAATTGTCTTAATTGCACAAACTAATGAACTTCGAAATTCCCACACTGAAGGGGATATAAAAGAGATAATTTTCCCATAATGCCGTGTACATTTTTCAGTATTATTTGTGGAATAAAAAAAATTAAAGTTTTACGAGGGATTTTGTTGAATTTATTTGGCAAGGTTGAGTTGTTTCGCGAGATGAGGGTTTTCCATTTTTGCTTATTTAAAAAAGATATATAATTTTTAACATCAAAACTCAACTCTCACATATTTAATAAGAATATATTTATGGAAAGAACGCTTTGACCCACATTATGACCAGAGCGAATCCACATGGTGCTTCAATCGTCACGGGTGGCCTGAACGACCCTAAGTGCTTAAATTATTACTTATATTAGCGTAACCAGGAGCTTTTGAAAATACTAAAGCTCACAATACAATGTGCTCATATGACACTTTATAAGTAAAAGTTAAAAAAAAAAAAACTTAATCATTGCGAAGTCAACAATATAATATAACAAAAAATTTTAAGCGACAGTGGTTGGTAGTTTGGCAGATAATAATTCTCTCACTTTAGTATGTCCACTCTGATGAAGTTCATAAGTACAAATAGTTTTATTTGTGCGCCATCCTTTTTTTGAACTGCGGCGACCTCCGCTTGGAAGACACTGCGTTTGAGAAAATTTTTGTTGAATAGACCACCAACCACTCGATTATTTAGCTTTGACCTATTTGTATACTTATCCTTGTTTCCCCCTCCAACTCATTCCTTTCCTACTCTTCGTGATGGGAAAGAGTTTAGGTTCAGTTATTAGGATTTCGAAAATCCATGTTGTTATATATGAGGAGTTCCTGCAAATTGATACAAGAGCTCCAGGTGCTCTCTGTATGTTTTCCATTCATATTAACGCAGATGTATTTTCCAATAATGGCCACTACACCAAAACACCGTATGTGATAATCGGTTTAACAACTGCTGTGTGGAGCCAATGAACACGAGGCGTTAATCCCCAATAGGACCCCCACCCTTCTTCCACACGTGTAAAGTACTGTATCTGATTTCTCTACTCTAAGCTTGGTTTCAAGGAAAGCTTCCTAGCGGACATAAACGTGAGAAATTTGCAAAGCTGAGACTTAGGTGGTCGATTATGGAAGCAAACTTTTTCAGAGTTGCCACGCTTATCTCCTTATTCCCGATTGATCAAAGTATTTAAACGGAAAACTTTATTCGCTTTAATGAAATTCAGTTATTTATTTCATTTAAGAAGGGCTTCCTCAAGTTGCCTACAGCTTTAATTTAAAATGACGCAATGTCTACATTAAAGCAATTATATTTCGCGCCTGCCGACAAAAGACAGTTTATAGCGGACAACAGTAAATTTACATTAAGCCAGTAATATTGCTGTGACAAATCACAAGGGCAAATATGATTTCGCATGCCCCCGCACCGCAAGGCGACGCACCATAAACAGAGTCAACACACAGCAAAAGTGAGTTCATTGCCCACTACACTCGCCTAAGTTTTGTACTGTGTTACAGTTGTTGTTGTAAACACGTGCAGAGCTACAAAGATACGCTATACAAGTTTACGACGACAACATAGTAAATATTAATAAGGCTGGGCAGGGAAGGAGATGTGCGAGAAATAAAATGAAATGTGAAAGCCACGCGCGCATTCACATAGCCAAAACACCCAAGGCCTTGCCGGAAGCATTAAACAGATATTTTTAAGTTTAGTGGCCATTAACTGCTGAATTGAGCTGCTCATGTCACACACACTGACACACTCATATTGTGTACGAGCACCAACAAGTAAGTTTTTCATTCATTCGCCTCGTAACAATACACACACAGCTCCACATGTCAACTTACAGAGTCAAAAGTAAAAACTTAGGTATTGATGCCATGACTAAAGCTCTGCCGTCCTGTTGCTTGTACACGTCTCCATGCCTCTTGGACTCTGCAACCCCCTCCCAAGGATTTAATGGTTACTTGGATATTGCTGTCTGCGTTGCTGCTTCCGTTACGTTGACATCGCAACAATAACGGGGGAAGCGTCAGCGTTCCAACAAAGTGTGAATGTGTTAAGCAATGTATAAACAATGTCAGTGCTGCGGACGTCTTTGTCTACTACTTGACCATAACAATACCTACAACTTGTAGCCATTTTTATTGTCAACTCAATATTTTCCTCTTTATTTTTTATACTTTTCTTTGGCGACGGTGGGGTTCTCACAGTAATTGCGCGGCCCATTGTGAAACTTACTAAGCGGTCAAATATAGACCGATTTCGCTGTCCAAATCTGTTCAACGTTTGTGTGAGTTTCCGTTTTGATGTAAACAAAGAACACTTTTGGAAATCGGTTCTAAGGCTTCAATTATCTCGAGCTTATCCTCGTAAACAAGAAACTTCATATGACTGCAAAAAAAATAGCCCAAAGATGTTAAATCGCAGAATCTTTGAGGTCCCGCCATTCCTACGATGCGTGTAAAGAAGTTTGCTTCAATAAATTGACTTCTTCGTTGGCTGTATGGCTGCAGCCTCATTTTGTTACAGCCAAAGGTCCTCCACATCAACATCTTCAGTTCTCGCACGAAAAAGCCATTAAACGTGAGTCTAAAACTTTATGGAGCAGTTATGATATGGAAAATAAAAGAATTAGCTCATTCAAATCCACACATTTAAAAAAAAACACCCGATATTTTATAACAACCTTAAACTGAACTAAGTCCCGTTTCCTTAATCAGAACGATTACTTTCCAATTCGCAAACATTGAAATAGAGTGAAAAATAAATGAATTGTTATCATCTTGCATTTCTCCCTTTGCATTGTATCTCATGTATGATAATAACGGTATTGCTGTATATGCCTAAGGTGATGGTTTCTAATATCACTAAGTAAATTCATAGCGTCTTCAAAAATAGTAACAAGTAACAACTTTCCTAAAACGGTACTTCTAATACTTACCGCGTCAACTGAGCAGAGTCAACAGAAAGGAGCAAAGAAGTAACGATTGGATAACGAGTAATAGCATTGGAAGATCAGAAAACTCTTTTGTTATTGTTGATATATGTGGTAAAGTTCTCCAATATTTGTGCCTAACACATTTGAATCCTGTGAAAACCTGCCTCAGTATAACATTTCCCAATTATTACCGCAGTCGTCCCACTGTGCAATGTAGCCTGTTTTCACTTATTAGCACATTTCCTGTTGATATTGCAAATGTAGGTGTATTTGTGTGTGTGTCTTTTCTCGACATTACTACATTGCCGATATGAAATTGTGTGTTGAGTTTGCTTTTTCATTTTGTTGGCTTGTTTGCGCTTACAATTGAGCGCTTTAAGTCCGCATATAATTGCTGCCACACTTTTGTGTTTGGCTATCTTTATTTTATTTCTTCTACTGCTTTCATTTCCATTTCAGTGTTGTTGTTGGTAATTTTATTTACGTTCCATTTATGTATTACAATTGCCGTTATTTACTCTGTTGTTTTGCTGACATTTGATCCGTGCTGAGCGTGGCCTTCTCGGAGGCGAGCAATTATCTCTCTGCGTCTGCTTGCCCTCAAATGCAATTTCCTAACTACATATAATATTTCAAGCGTCAAACAGTAAATTAGAGCTGTCCAGAATTATTACTGTAAATCTTATTAATTTCACTCAAAGACAGGAGCCGGCGAGCTTACTTACATCTGCTGAGCATCACATAATTTCTGGTTTATGAGTTTGAGTACTCCCTAAACGAAATTACCTCAAATTCAAAAGTAGAATAAGTTTAAAAAGTATAATTTGATTTCCCAGTGCGACAAATTCAAAGAAATTGTATTATACATACATCGACTTAATATAAGTTAATAAAATTTTTAACGGCGAGATTCTAAGATACACTTGTTTTTTCTATTTCCAACAGCAGCAGCTCTTAAATGGTTCGATCGTCGTGCATTCCAATTCCCTCTTAGTACATATTAACCCAGCGTTGTTGCTTATTTTATCAGATTTAAGAGCACGTATAAACGAAGAGTTATTAGGTGTAATTCTTTTTTAAACTTCATAACTGTATAATCGAACAAATAGTAAAATAAGAAAGGGGTACAAATTTTCCTAACAAAATGTAAATCGATGAAATTGTTTCTATTGAATGTGTTCTTAGTCGTTTGCATTCATTTCTTCAAGCAAGAATTCCATCATTTCAATTTTATATTGAGATCATTATTGTATTAAGTTTTCTAATAAACGTTGAAACATGTTAAAGGGGTCAGTGGTGTAATCTGTTTCCAAAAAAAAAAATGTTATGCATTTTCTGTTCCCTTATCTTATACCCTTAGAATTAATGCAGAAATCCACTTTACCATTGGAAGGTTTCGAAAAAGGCCCAAATATTATAAGACCGTTCGACGTTCGGAGCGCTCGGAGTGCACAACTCAAACGTTTTTCTCAAAACACAATTTTTTAAAACGGCGGTCATGGTTCCGGTCAAACTACTCAACCGATTTGTTTAATTTTTTTTTTTAATATTCACAAAGCGTCTGGCTATTGTACCTACTAGATTCATAATTTATTAACAATGTTATTTCAAAATTTATGTAAAAACATGGAGAAAAATTAAAAGAAAAATTTATAACTTTTTTATTTGTTAACATTTTTTCATGATTCTAGAAGAGACGATGACCATTTACGTGCTTTTTAAGAATAAATTTATTTAAAGTTCTACTGTAATTGTAGATTAAAATTTTTTTATGAAAAAAGTCAAACAAACAGGCCATGCTGACCCGTTAATATGTAAATATTGTACACAGATTTCATCTCAAACTCGAGATGGTATAAGAGGCATTTAATGGAGCGGTGGTTAAATTGTACGATGGGGGGGGGCACCTCCCATTTTTAGGTGAAACCCGCCATACCGATTTCAACAAAATTTGGCAGCTGACATTTTTATGATTATGTGTAAAAATTGGTGAAATCAGACTACAGCCACGCCTATTTCACACAATTTTAGATTCCATTTGAAACTTTCAGTTTCCAGTATACAAATTACGAATGAATTAATATATATAAAAGTTACGTAAATCGAAACAAACCGGTTCAAGTCCCAAGGTAATGAATATGTGGACCCAATTTTTCTAGTTAACTTTTTACTCAAAACATCGGCAATGTGTGATTGTATAATTGAAATTTAGAGAGAATCATTTCCTGATAACAGTATGTCTGTGTGCTTCAAATGGGTTTAATCGGGCCAATATTTCCGTTAGTCCGGATATACTAATATACAGGTTTTAGAACTTGCATATGACTTTGTACCGAATGTATCAGCAAATATGTCAGATATCTGAATAAATTTTAGAAAGCGTGCTTTTCTTATAATGTTGTTCATTTGTGGTTAGATTAAATATTATAAAATCGGGGAAAATTAGACTCCATATAACTAATATGTCGGATGTGTTTCAAGAGTATAAAATATTCAGTTTTACTCTACCCTACAAACGCTTAAATAGGTCTCCGGATCCTCGTAATCGAAAAATGGCTTGGTTCTTGGAGAGCATCACAAGATGGACAGTTCTACGGTAGGCGAGCTTTGCCAGAAGAATGGGAAAATGTTGTAACTAGTGATAGGCAATGCCTCCAATAATTCATTTGTAAGAATTTCCTTGCAATAAAATTAGTTTCTCATAAAACAAAACTAAGTTGCCGACCAATATTAAAAAAAAATTCAAATCCTTTAATAGTAAAGTGCGCTTTGAATGAAATCGTTTGAAAAAGCACGCAACTAAAAACATTTTTATGCAATCTCAATGATATATGTATGTACTCTTACAATATTCGCACAGCTTTGAAGGTTTATGTTTCCTCTTTTTCGTTCGCCCTTTTTATCCTCGTTATCAAATAGTTACCATCGACGCTGCCATACCACAATTATCCTTCCTTCAGTTTGTGGCCTTAATACATGTTGGCCATTTTTATTGCCAATTAAATTAAGTCCGCAGTTTCGTCTAGCTTTCGCAGGCTTTGCTTGTTTTGTCATTTCACTTTTTTGTAATGTGTCGGCCACACTTCCTCCACATTATTTTCACTTTCTGACTTTTGTTTGCTTTTGGTATATTTTTGTGAAAGTCCCTGCCATTGTTTTTGTTGCAGACTTTGGGTAAATTCCTCTAACTTGTTCTTTATTATAGTGTCATTTACTGCCGACCTTTACATTGTATTATTGTTTCATTCAGTGCTGATTTTGCTGTTTACTGTTGTTTCACATTACACTAAGCATCATGGTGGAACTGAAAGTTAAATAGAGAAATATATTCAAAGTTTCATGAAAACAAAATTATTTACTACCGCCAAGTTAAACACGGATTTAGGTAAGCATTTTAAGCATCTAACGGTTAATGCGGCAATAAATCGCACGGTGTTAAAAAAATATTACTTTTGTTGGCTTAGGTTAATTGAATTTTCAGAAATGTATAACCTTTAAAACCATCTCGGTTTACTTTTATAGGTACTAAATGAGATTCGTTAATTAAAATGCTTTGCCTTATCTTATCCAGATGACTGATGATTCTGACATTTAACATTTTAATATTGTTAATTAAGTTTTCTGAGTTGCCTAAGGTAAATCTTAATTTATATGTAGCAAGTACAATTAAATGAAATAAAATTCCTACGATTTAGTACCTCATATCAGGTAATATTTACTAAGCTAATGGATTCTCATCACTCATTTAACAAAATGAAAATGCTTACCATCAACTGCTTCCTGTCATATATAATTGTGTTCGTTAATACCACCGCTTAAACGAACTTCATAGAGTCCACAGCAACACAGCAGCATCTAATTTGAAACAAGCCCTTAGTTTCAAGCTGCTAAGAGAAATTACCAGTTGAATGTAATTAGAGGTATTTTCAATAATATGCATCTTAACTGTTTGCAATATCGCAATCTTTTAATAATTTAATTGGAAAGAGGAGTTTTGAGTTCACTGAATACAACTCTGATTAAATTGGAAATTTTGTTAAGTTCTCTCTTATGTTTGAGCATATTCCTTCTCTTCTTTTGTTTCTATCTGAGAAATTGATCAACTTTTAGTAAGGTAAAAACACACCACTTTTGATACAAACAACGGTACATCTTCAATTTACTCCAAACGGTTTGAGCTTGCTCAATAGCCAGAAGTCACGGAGCTAAATCAGGCGAATACAGTGGTTGCGGCACTTTATTGGTTGAAAATTTCGCCAAAAAAACACTCATATTTCTGGCCTCTTTTCACAAGTGCTTCTCGCACACGACGCACTGTTCGAGAGAAATTTGTAGTGCACCATACCTCTATAATCGAAAAAAAATGTTAACATAACCTTAATTTTTGAACTGCTTTGGCGAAGTTTTTTCCAATTCGCCTATTTCCGTGTCGTAAGCATGGAACCAAGACTCACCGCCAATAATAATACTTTTCATGATATACTGGTAATCGAGTGATTCCTCAGAAAATGTTTAATTAATGTAACTCCTTCATTGAATAATTTCCCTCATCGTAAAAATCGCTGAATGCCCTTTATGTACTTCAGAAAGACAAGGGTATACTAACCACTAATGAATATTTTGATGAGACATTTGGCGCAGATATCAGTGATAACAACCTAAAAAAAATATTTCGAAAAATGGGTTTTCGCATGAAATTCAAATTAAAAAATCTTACTATTTTTTATATATTTATTTGTATACTATATCTTATTTTTATTTTAAGAAGATTTCAAAATAATTTAGTCAAATTCGCAATTTCGATGACTTCTTCAGATTTTATGATAAAAACTGTGATGAAAAATGGACTTAACGAAAACACACTTGGTGAAAGGTTTCGACGAAACTGCGTGGCAGCCAATGTGTTAATATAAAGCTGTAGCAACACCTCAATGTATTTTATAGGCTTCGCACCTTGCAAGTTAGTAGAGTATAAAATGTTCGGCTATTCAAGAAATTACCACTTTCTTACTGGCTTTTGCTCAGCTAATGAAGTCAAGTTCAGGTAATCCTGTTAAGATTAAGAATCAAATTTTATAGTAGTAAATCTTCTTGCTTATAATCGTGTATAATATTAACTTCTTTTTGTAATACAATAAGTAAATTCAAAATGTCTGATTAAACCTTAATTCAAAAATATATCTGATTTTCAAAACGGAGCTGCTCTTTTTGGGCGACACTTGTAAATAAGAACTACTTTACTTTTGCAATACATCAGTACAATTCGATGCAGAGATTGCATTAAATCAATGATTCGTTTACCTTTCAATATCTTAACAATAACTACAATAAGGCTAATAAAATAGAGAACAAACGATTAACATTTACTCAGTGAATTCCAATGAATATCATTTAGTCACCAGGGCGAATGAGTAAATTTTCATTTTCGTTTTCTTTGTAATGTGTAGGCATGCCAATATTTGTGTTTAATTAAAGTTATAAAAATCCAATGCCATTGCAAAAGCCCACATGGCCGCACTAATATATATATATACATTATAAATTAACGGTTATTGTTTTCCTTTCATTTCGCCATTGTTATCATTTCTCTATTTAAATTAAAAGCATATGCCTTTGGTTTGTTTTTTTCTTTTTTTTTAACCCATATTGCATTAACTAAAGTAAACAATTAAATCAATTACAATCGTTAATTTATAAATAAAACAAATGCGAAAAGCATACTTCGAAGCAACGGGAAAAGTAGCCACAGTTGCAGCAGCGTAAATCCATCAGAGCTGAGCCGATGAAAATGTGTTTGCTTTCAATATATGCATTGCTACACCCATACATACATGCATTGCACACTATAGTCTACTAATTGGCTATAACTTCGTGTAGAATGCGCACACAGACAGCCCCAATTGAATCAAGCAACACCTCGCAACGCGCTTTCCCGTCGCCCTTTATGTATTATATCATTATTGTTGCATTGCGGTTTTTACGCATTTGCCCAGTGTTATTTGTGTTTTGTGGTCGAATTTCTTTTTATGCTCTTTTTAATCAACACACAACTTTTTTCATGCATTTTAAACTTTAATGTTGCTCATACGCCACACACTACAATAATTGCTTTAAAAGTATTTTGTTATTGCGAAAAAATCAATTGAACGAAGCACTGGGTGAAAGCATTTTTTACCGTATATTATACGATTTAAGGCATTAACATTAAATTGATACAGCAATTCGTTCCGTAATTAATCCTTCACACAGTATTGATAGAATTTGCGATAAGCGCGTTCGGATCTACTTTTATACCCACAACAAGTTCTGGCGAATGCCATCGTTGTGTAGTTTTGTGTTGTTTACGACAATATTTCTAAATAAAATAAAACAAGCAACTCAAAACTGCCGATTTTAAGCCTTCGACTGCTGAATCCGCTTTAGGCTGCAAACGAAGAAAGCGTCCATTAAACCTATTAGACAAATTCAATTTTAGATTGTTCATAGATGGGGGGAATGCTAATGGTACTTAATGTGGGTATCTGCCACTTCATCAATCTTATTAAAACTAAATTAGATGGAGAAACCTGATTTCGAACTGTTTCAATGCGGACGATTTATATTGATTCTTTCATAAAAGAACAAAAGCAGTGAACAAAATGGGACCAATCTGTGAGTTGTTAAAGAATATATAAAAAATATCTTTTTAAAATGTGTAGATTATTAAGGAATAGTGTTGACATAAAAGTTATTGTTTTATGGCTGAAGTTTATTCAATACCTGCTCCAATCTTCCGGGTTGTCTATTATGGCCTGACATCTTTGAATCATATTCTACAGGAAAAGACCTCCAGGTATGTTGGAGTAGCCGAAAGAAATCGTTTGATGACATTAAAGGTTTCTTCATGCTTTGATTTTCATTAAAGCCCAAATATTCTCTACTAGATTGGCATCTAGGCTATGTGATGGCTTATCTAAAATAACAACATGCTCTCCTTATTGTCTACTGTTTTCTTCTTGCAGTAACTAACTATGGCTAGTTTTGCCTTAAAGCATTTCAGCTGACTTCAGTAACTCTTTTTATACAATTCAATGCTTTTATCGGTAGTCAAGGTTTCTGTGAAGCAAATCAAACCCCCAAATCAATGAAGTTATGATAATATACATATACCAGCGGATCCGACAGACGTTGTCCTGTAAGATATTTCAAGTTATTAATATATATAAGAAAAGTATGAAATAAAAGACAAATATTAAAATTATTTTAATATTATTCATTTTGAAGTAACATCAATTTTTATAGTCTTGCAACATTTTGCTACAAAGTATAATAATTTTATTTATCTGACGGTTTTACGTATCATCTAAAACTAATCCAGATAAATATATATAAATTATTAGGATGACAAGGCGAATTAAAATCCGGGTTTGAGATGTATTAGTGAAACTTGATATGCGGGTTCTTAGGATAGAAGTATGCGAGTTCATATATATCCGAAAACCTATGAAGTGCCATCGCTGCAACTTGGCAAAACACATATATATAACGGGAAACAACTGTGCACGAAGAATGTCTTTGAACCTAACTACTACCTAACGCTAACCTGATACCAAAAATTGTCCAAATCGAACCAAACTGTTCAAGCCCTAGGTACCGAATATGTGGACCTTAGTATCCATCAATACTTCCCTGAACCATACCTATTATAAAGGTTTTTGAACTGCCTGATGATTTTATAATGCATATATCGGCCTATATTTGAGTAATCTCAATGAAAATTAAAGAGTGTGTTTTGCTCATAAAATATGTTTTTGTATATAAAATAGATAAAATTAGGCGAAAGCTTGACAACTAATATCAGGGTTTTCGAACATCCGGCTGATTTTATTCCATATGATTGGTGATTGTACGTGAGGTACCTTCACATTCTTTTGGTATGTGGCATGATAATACAATAGTTAACAGATAATCAGGATCGGTAAAAGTGGCGATCGATTTAAAAACTATTTCACTGCCAGAAGTAACTGTTGTGTTTTAAAATTATTACCACCAACATATTTTTTACAAATAAAATATTCATTCGAAGTCTGGCATGATTAATTTAGTACAATAAGACTATAACTGAGAAACCAATTTGTGAAACCACTTTCGCACAATCGTCTACTAAACTAACGATTGGCTCGGTTAACGATCAGCTGTTATAATTGCTTGTGTTCTCCACTTCGTATTCGCTCTAGACTAAAATTCTTCAGCTGATTGCTAACTTGTCATTGTACAGAACCTAATTTACAGCCTGGAGCCCAACCCGCAAAGTTAAGCACAGCCAATTTACAGCCAAATTTTAACTCAAATTGAATTCTATTAAGAATCAATGCAGTAAAATAAGATTTCTATTTTGTATGGTAAATCGATCTTAATTAATTAATTTAATCGAGCAAAGACCTGTTAGTTGATTAATGAATTTCTTAAGTATGTAATGAGGGCGGATTATTAAATATAATATATGTAGCTTACTTTTTCGCGAGCTCAATGGAGTCTGCCGCATAAACCAAGTTTGAAGATTTAAAAAAAAAAATTTTGGAAGAAATATATACATATATATCCAATAGATCCGAGGTTGTTTACCTTGAAGGGAACAATATACATCTTCTTCTTCTTAATTGGCGTAGAMACCGCTTACGCGATTATAGCCGAGTTAACAACAGCGCGCCAGTCGTTTCTTCTTTTCGCTACGTGGCGCCAA